>NC_059406.1:4369148-4674000 GCF_905220565.1 Melitaea cinxia
TAATAAATATACCAGTATAAAAAACTCAACTTAATTACAATAGTAGTTGTACCGGAACTTTTATCTACCTACTTTAATTAGTCGTACGAAAATGTTACCGAAGCAGTAATAGTAAAGACTGAGTGCGTATGTTTATACATGAGTTTTAATGATGAAGTCATTGATATTTTCTATAATAAGTATATTGGAGTCATTATAAAAATAAAATAATACTTCAAAAAGGTTTATAAATATAAATGAACAGAATGTGAGAAAGCGTTAATTATGAAATGATAAAAAGCACTAAATTATTATGAAAACTTTATTAACGAGTTTGTTTTTATTAAAATGAAATATAATATGACTTAAAATCACCATTTCTTTAAAGTAATCTGTGTAATAAATAACAAAAATAAAACTGTTTAAACATTTTGACATAAAACGGTGTTTTTTTTGTTACATGTCAATAACATTAATTAATAAACTTTAATCGGAGACAAGTGAGGACTGTGACGCTGGAAACAAGTTAATAATTATATTCTTTAAAATATGAACAATCATATTGTACACTAGCTGTGCCTGCGACTTCGTGTAGAATTAAAAAATAAGTTATTTTTAAGTTCGCAGAGTTATAAAAGAAATAAATTTCTAAAATAAATGTAGCCTAAGATACTCCTTATTACATCAGCTATCTGCCAGTGAAAGTCCCGTCAATATCGGTCCAGCCGTTTCAGAGATTAGCCGGAACAAACAGCAAGACAGACAAACAAAACTTTTAAAAAATATTTGTATATGTTTTATATATATTTTGGTACATGTACCGCGTATACATCCATAGGCATTTAGTAAAAAGCAGTTATTTTAGTATTACAAACAGACACTCCAATTTCCAAAATTAAAGAAAATGTGCACTTTTATGTAAATTAGTGCGTATTATACATATTTACAATTCACAACTTAAGAACTAAATATTTACAGATAATTTTGGTATAAATTAAAATAAGTTTCAAATAAGTCTTATATATTAGTTTCGAGATTTTTACAGAATATAGCGTACATTAAATGTGTAATTTAAAATGTTGATACCGTTATGTATAAGGCATATACAGGTATACAGTATATTTAAAAATATAAAGTTCAAAGAAATCTTCATTATAAAACTATGACAGCGTTGAACTGATTGAAACCCACTGTATTGTGCACGGAATGAAGACATCGTTGCGCATTACGTTCTCCTACTTAGATTTTTATATTTTGTTATTATAGAATTCAAACAAATTTGATTGTTTTATTTACTTTATCAAATGTAATTAAAATGTGTAGATACATTTTAAAATAGCAATGGAATTGTTTAAAATAATAAAAATTATTTTGCACTGCTACACTGTGTGTGTATTATTTCGAATTCAGTTATGGAGAATTTATGTATGTCTCGTACTATATCTGCGTAGTTTGTTTGCAGTTCGGAAGATTCCGCTGCGAAGTTTTTTGTTCGCGAAATTCTATCGCATGCAGCCGCACCCTAATTAAAATGTTCGAAACCAAATCCCTGCGGTCGCGATCTGTATCAATTTTGCTTAATGGGGCGTTCTACAGTCGATTTGACGTCTAAAAACTGGCTCCTAACCTTAACTTGTGTGTCACACGTTGTGAATGGATCTTTACGATGTTTTTAAGTTTTTACGTAATGACATCCTCTCATTAAGTCGACCTTCGAAATTAGTGACAAATTTAAAGATTTTTATCATAAAATTTTGAATATTCAAGTTCAAATCGTCGAACATCAAACATTATCGTATTAAAATAAAACATTTATCAATCTTTTTTCTCATGGAACGTCGGCATCATCGACTTCGAGCGTGGGGCACACGTGGGTCTCGGTTTTTCTTTGAATGAGCATAAGAAACCTTCAAAATATGAAGCCAGAACAAAAATCATAACGATTAGTTCGTGCGTTTATTGCTACGATCAGACTAATTATTTCACAGCTTAATCTAATTTGATTCGCGTCGCGGTTCGAATTGTGTTCACAATACGTTACATACCGGCTCGAGGAATGTATCCGTTTGTTCGTTAAACATCCTAGCGATAGAGCGCTGGATATCGAAGTAACATTTGTATTTATACATAACATTTGTTTTTATTTTCTGATCTTAAAACACTACCCTCAAAATTATTTTGGAATCAATGTCCACATAACTAATCATGTAACTAACAAGTTAGGTTTTATAGATGTTTTAATATCAATGATCGAGCTCACTGAAGGTATGTACAGCTTGATAGTAGGGTCGGATGCACCTAGCCTGACAAATGTCACTCGGTGAGCCGCCGCCGCATTTAGTCGCTCCAAAATAGACGCGGCGTTCATCAACCCCTCACATTCGTCATCGCCGCAACTCTCAGCTGACCTTTTACATCGACTTCTTTCCATCTGACACGCTTCTAACAATCAATAACAACGAGTAATGGACTCCGTACAATGCAATTGCTACATTTCCTAGTTGATTTGTTTTTTTTTATCTAATAATATTGGACTATCGCTTATTATGTTCTTATACCTATATCCTTGGATGTAACATCAAGTCGATTATCCGTATGTAATTTGGAGCTGTCAAATCGAATCCGAAATTAATTGAGTGTTCGTTTCAAACGGACCCGAACCGCAACGATACGCTGCAATTTCGGCCCGTCATAATGACGGAGCAGCAAAAACTTTTGACACTTCGTTGCTAAAAAATAACAATCGATTATTATTTGATTACATTTGAATAGGTCTTTCTAAATAAAGTGCAAACTGAGAGGCGATGGTTCTGTTTGTACAGGACGAGCTGCAAGTCAAAGCTCCCACAACAGTGAGAACTGATGAGTTTTAGTCACACCACTATTTGTAATCAAACTTAATTCTTAGTTTTGATGTAGTTAAAATAATCAAATAGCAGCCAATAAAATTTTCATTTAAATCAGGTTATTACGTAACAGGAAAACGCTCGAACTGTTATAATATCTTATTTGGACTCCTGCGCGTGTGTTACGAAATCGACAGTTAGTGGCAGGCGAATCGATCGCCAATATGTCACAAAAAGCTTGTACATCGACTACTAGCTCTGTTATTTCTAGCGCCGTCAAGGCGCCAACTTTAGATTAGATACAGGTCCCGTCTGCATCGAGCGCAATATTTCTGAGGCTTATTAAGCAATCCGTCATTCAAATCCTAATAAATCTCTCGTCTATTAACCGATACGAAGAAATCCTCTGATCGGTCTTATTTATTACAAGTTGTGATTCCTGTTAAGTGTTTTTTATTTGATGAAATGATATTTTAGGTTCGTGTCGCGCCGCTGCACGCTGTAACGCAGCGTGAGGCGATCTCTCCCATAGGCCATAACTCCGAGTCGCCGGCATCGCCGGTGGCACGAAATGAGACTTTTTACGTACAACTTTATTTACCTCGTCTGAAACATTATCCTGGTGGGGCTGACCTTTAAAGATTAACACGTATAAAACAAAACTCGATAATGTTACCGCGTAAATCACAATAAGATTTTAAGCAATATTAAATTTCGTTATTGTTAAATTGCAAGGAAGTGAACGGTTGTGTTATTTTTGTTATTACTGTGTAATTGCTTGTAATTATGGGATAAGTGACTATAATTCGGTGATATCGTGTCGTTTTCTTTAAAATATTAATCACGTACAGAGTTTCTCTTACTGACTGCTCATTTTGGTAGAACGATGTAACATAGTACTTGGCAGAACATTGCAGTAATTTATATTACTGTAATAAGCAATGAGAACACCGGAATACACTTAATAAATTCTAGTAAATGCAACGAGAGAATTTTTTCGTATAATCTAAATGAGAACAGAATAGATTTTATTTTCTTTTCATTATTAATTTCCCACCAACAATATCCTTATTCTACATAATGTCTTACAATTTGTGATTAACTAATTTTAAAAAATAAGCACTTATTTTCAACGTCTAAATACCTATATATTTTTTTAGATAAAAATCCAGTACTATATCTTAGAATAAAGGAAATAATTAAAAATGTCATTAGTTATTCAAAACGGCGATTGTATAAGTTTTAATGAAAACTTCATTATTAGTGAGTTTTATTTTTTAATTTAAAATCATAATGTGGACACTAACCTTGCGAGTTATTCGCCCTTTTCACATAAACGATATTAATGCATACTTATTTACAGATTTATAGTTTTTGCCTTTTATATAACGTCGATATTACGAATAACTCTTTATAGTTCAATTTTTGAAGGACCGACTTGCACAAATGATTAAAGTACACACATCATATAATGTATATGTTAATAGAAGTTTCTAGATGAACTTTTAATTTTACTTTAATGGTGATTAATAGAAACATTATTTACGCAATTTGTAGACCAATTAACAAACACTTATTGATATTTACAAACTTTGTATAGGACCACCCAACGTTTTTATTATATTTAAAAATTATTTTTATTTACAGCGCTGACGCAACGATAATGAAATAGACGTAAAAATTTTAAGCGTAAAAGAATACTGTACTTATTTATAATTATTGTAACACTCGGTCTGTGAAAGTGTGTCGGCACACACGTGGGGAGCGGGGGCGCGCGTCTTTTGTTCCATTTAATAATATTCGCAAATTACCCGCGTTTGAAGCCATCGACCACATGGGTTGTACACGCTCAAGTACATAGGCGTGCCAACACTCGCACACAATCACTTAAAAGTTTTAAATATATAGTTCACATAACATAATTGCTCGTTTTAAGGATTATTCTTTACTGACTATTAAATCTAATATACCCAACTACCATGACTGTAGTGTCATTTAAATACATAATTATTCAAAACATAGTTGTTTACTTTGTAAAACTAAAATAAAAAATATTGTCTAAAAAATAAGTTTCATGGAAATATGTGAATTAATCTTAATTTGATTAAATTCTGAATATAAATTACGAGTTATTTAACAAAATGACAACATTAATCTTTAACATCATTATGTATGTACGTTAAATACGTAATTCTTTAAAATTTTCATCTATATTGCTCACTGTGAATTACATTATTAAAATTTTATATACTTTAAAAAATACACTTCCACATCCTTACAGAAATTTTCGATCATTTTATCGGTCAGTATTTTGAGATTACTTGAAATTATAACCAAGTTCATACGTACGCCTTGCTTTATATTATGCAGGTTACTTCACAATTATAATACTTACTTATATCTATAGTGTATATGCATATCTTGTCTCGATAGTCGTAAATAAAGAGGGTGGTCCCTGAACTGAGTGAACTGAACCAAGCGTCTCCAAAGTTTGCACAACAAACACGCCGTCACCTTCATTATAACAATGCATATTCTTTCCTGTACGTATATTTTTAACCTCTTCTTTTGTCTGAACTCCTGTTATTTTGTATGCTGAAATAGTGAACGTCTCGCATTGAAAGAAAAAACTTTTGCTAATTCCTTTCTTTCCCTCTTTGTTCTTCTTCATAAACTTAATATATGAGATTAACAATATCTTACTTAATGTTAATTAAATAATACAGTACATGAGATTGTTTATGTTTTATTTTACTTGTGCCTGTAATAACAAACTATGAAAATAGACAATTACGAGCAACGTAGTATATTTATTATATTTCGCATTAACAAATATAGGCCTCGCTCAACAGGCGGAGTTTCATCGTTAGTTCGAAATAGGTAATTCTAACGTATGCTAACGTAAAACGGTCAGGGTCGTTGAAATCCAAGGTCGAGACAGTACAGTCCCGTGTGTATAATTCAAAAGAAACTTAAAGCACCTCTAAGATAATGGCAATGTATCTTGTTAGAACTTTCTGTAAAATTTAATAAGATCGTAAAAATATGTTTGTTTTTATTATTATATTTTATTTAAAACGTATTATAAATTTATATTGGAATGTTCAGAACTAAAATAGACTGACGAATCGTAAGTCAATATATATTTTATATTTTTTCAATACTTATACCTACCTTGAATTTAACTGAAAAGAAACCGTAAAATCCAAGCCAGAATCTCACGGACTAGAATCAAAGTACTGTAGTGCAGTAATATCCCTAATAGAATTATTTTCGGTTTGTCACCCTCGATCTTTATGTGCACCCCTTTTTATTTATGCATTTGAATGTCTAGCTTCTGTTTATATATCTTAAGATCGACAACGCACGAATCTTATTAAACATTTATTGTGACGGATTTATAAAAAGACTTAGTTTAAATTTTCATGTTAAACTAAAGTTTGACTTCAAAACTTCATATCCGACTGATATTTAACGTGTGGGAATTGTCCAATAGATAATTTTTGTAGAATCGTTTAAACTGAGTCATCAACGCGTCGAGGACGGTTACCTTTTCTCGATGCATACAAGAATGGATTTATTGGCAGACAAACAGCACGATAATATGAACCAGACTAGAAAAACCTGTAGGGATAGACAAAGGCAATTCCTTTCAACAGGTGTTTTGTGCTTAAAAGGTTTACGAAGAAGTCAAATAACGCTCTATCTTGTTCCAAAAAGTTCAAAGCACTTTAAAGACCTTTACAAAACGAAATAACTTCAACTTGTTTCAACTTAGACTATTATGATTGAAGATAACAAAAGCACTTGGCCGAAAGGCTCTAGATTGTCAATTTTCTTGACTATCAAATTTTAGGCATAGTGTATGTAACCTCACGTACTTCGCGTTATCAAAATCTAAGTTGACGATGCCCGGCTCAAACGCGGCCCCCAATTGTACTCTATTTAACAATAAGTATAGAATTTTTATACTCAATAACATATATCTTAAGGCGATAACATCGTGTTATTTGGAAAAACCGTGACCGCTCAGACGCTAACAATAATGCCACAAGTATACCTAAAACAACTTTGATATTGGCGGCGCGATCGCAGAAAAAACTCGTTCAAATTTTTTACTGTCTATAAACATACGTCCCTAAATATCTAAGTGTCAGTAATAACCGTTTTATTAATATTTGATTAACGTATAATATATTATATTAACGTAATCGCTTGCTGCATCCCAAATGAAGTAAGGTCTATGTCAACACACGGTGCGGTGCGGGTTGATCAACCGATAAGCAAAGTATTATCGTTATTCGTATTTTGTAGTAATAAAAAATCTTGTCCCGAATTTAAGTTTTACAAATATTACGCAACGTATTCGTAACGTCTTCGTCGTCGTACTACGTCGTATTTAAAACATTGATGAGCGCATAAAAACTACAAATGTTTGTAATGTAACGTAAAACCAAATGGATATCGCGTTTGCGATGAACACACTTTAAGCTATTTTAATTTACAAAGAAAAACATGATTATACAAATTTTAGATTAACACCAAACATGACTAGACTGTGACATGACATGTATACTGTATGTCTCAAATCAAACAAATTCATTGCTAGTGAATTCAAAATATGTAATATGAATAAAACTTAAATATTTTACAATTACCAGGTGCTTATGATCGATCAGGAGCTCACTAATCAGACGAGAGGTGATTAGGAGCACACTGAGAACGCTGGCGACGCGCCAAGCGGGCCACGGTACATTCACCCACAAGCACACCTCGTAAAAGATAATTAACGATTGTTTTTACACGCTCCGCGCGATATTCGAAATATTTTGACTGTTGCTGTACTTAACGTGCCTTATCGTGGAAAAGAAGCAAGATTTGTTGGTTGTGAGGCGGAGCTCGTTGACAAACTCAATGTCGCGTTTAGCCTTGAGCTTGAAATTATTTCCCCTCGCTAGTACATAGTAGGTAGGTATATAAAAAGTAGCGTAGGTATATGACGATATTTTTTTTTTATAATAAATTTTTTATTTCTTGAACTTTGCGGTAATTATTATAAGTATTATCGCAATGAGATTTTATAGATTAGCTAAAAATACCTTAAAATTAACTAGTTTTAACCTTGAAACTACGTCATAAGCTAGAAGAAATATGATACAATTTATAATCGTTATTATAATTGTGTACCATTTTCATGAGCATTACCAGGACCGTAAGCCTCTCTTTGTTGCATAATATTGTAACAATTTGAGGAAGGTTCAATTTGCACATGAGATTTTATTGTTATGCCTGCTTCCAATACTATTGACCTAATGTTACGAATATCTTACGTCAGAAATTGATGTATACGTGGCAAACAATAAGGGATCCTATCTGAGCGGAATAAAGTTTATTTCGGATTGCTTACAAAACTTCAGCATGGCAAGTACGTACGTAACTACGTAATTTCACACCTGATTCATAAACGCCAGATCATTGAACCATCGTCCACAAATAAAGCGAGATCACATCGAAACGAACTGATTTTAGATAATTAATTTGATATTTTTGTTTAACTTCACTAAAACCGTGCGAGGAAACGATTAAATCGAAAATATTAACATGTTTAATTGAATCATATTACCATATTATATTTATATATTTCCTTTAATATAATTAAAACAGGTCTATTGCCTCATAGATGCCGACCGCTTTACGAACCGGCCTATTTGTAATTTGGTTCAACCAATAAGGTTCACAATCAAAGAAAAACAGAAGAAACTGTGCCAACTCCCTCACTAGTAGGAACTTAACTCTTTATTCCTTATCATGTTTGCTATATTTTAGTACATGTACAGTAGATACATTAAAAACTTGAAGATGTCAGCAAATGCTTAGTGCTTAAGTAAGCTACTTAATACAAAAAAAATCTTAAAACACAATTTTTATAATCTCTTTTAGATAATTTTTTTAAGCTTCACTGTATATGAAATTTTTATCATGATTGTGCCAATACATCATAATCAAATGTTGTTTATAGTGTATAATGTGAACGGAAACGCATATCTTTATGAATCTAGCATCTGTGATCATAATGAATAAGGGTCTGGATCGTACAATTAACTAAGCACTGAAAAGGGTAAGAAAATTTAGGTCAAGTATCGCCTCTCAGCTCAGACTCCGGAGTCTAATAAATTTATATATTAATAAAGTACATCCGTTTCAAATCTACCCGAACAAACGACATTGAATACATATTAGTTATACCTTTGACTTCGCACGTGTACAATATCGTAACAAATGTGATTTATTTTTACTACATAAGAATTCCTGATGGAATAAACTATAGGCAAACAAAAAAATAAAACATTAAACAAGAAATCCTATACAATATTTCAATTGTTTATTTAAAACATGCATTATTCTTGCTTTTTAGACCTATTGATGACAGTGCAGAAGTAAGTGAGTAATAAGTACAGAAAACCACATCGAATTATTTGGGAATTACCACAATATAATTTAAATTGTCCCTGAAACATCATGATTAATGATTAGATTAACAAATTTGAATTCGTCAAAGCAATATATACACTTTTATTTTTAGATATATATCTAATGAATATGACTTATATAATTTTAAAAGTTTGTAATTTAGGCTTTGTGGAAGCAGTAGATACTAGGGCAGTAGAGAGCGCTCTGTCAACTCTCAAGACTGAAACACTAGTGTAGAGTTGGGTTAGGTTGTGTCACTGTTAATTTAGCTTAAGAACGTGCCGCTGTCCGAGAGTATACTTGCCACTATCAGCTAGTCAGAATGAAAAAAGAATCTGTGTGTCAATTTCTTTTATATTTCCTTTACATCGCTCGTCTGATTAATGGGTTTTGACAAATTTTTTGGTAAAAATCTTTTCTTGTTTAGACTATATGAAAAAAATGTCAGCCTACGTCTTAATCTCTGCGATTATTTGGGAAAAACATAGTTTGACAAAATGTGACTAAACTTAGTTCACGAAAATAAAACAATGTACTTACGTAACGTAATGTGTATGTACGTAATGTACGTTTATTTTAGAGATTTTATCTCAAATAATACTTACAAGTGACAAAAAATATCAAATCTTTTGCGAATCCGGTTAGTTTTGGGTATTTGTGCCCATTTAAAAGACATCTTTAATACCTACATGATTCTAGGTCACCTACGTGTTTAAAATTTTAAGTACTACGTATATAAAATAACTAGTTTGGTCAGTTAGTACCTGAGGTCGTTAAAATCATCAACTGGACAGTATCCGCCATTTAAATGCTTAAAATACGAACTTTTACTTACAATTGATAAACAAAAATGATATTATTATTTTAAATTACTTACATTAAGTGTTAAAGTAGGTATTTATACTTCGAGAAAGGGTAAGTATTAGTTTAAGATTTACCTGTTAAATGACTCAGTAGGTTAAAATATATCAGGTTTGGATCGTTCTTGCTCGATGACGGTCCCACGGGATTGACACGGTACACAGTAAATAATGTTCTTACATTCTTACCTTTAATTTCCGAACCTGTAACTCTTATTACAAAGAAATAGAGATCATATTTGCATATGACAAAAAAGCTTTACGTGACTAAGTGAGAATTCTATTATTTATTGTCACACTTTTTGTTGCATGGCTTTTTGGTAAATACTTTAATCATATATCTCTTAGTACGTTTGAAAACGTCGTAAAAATTTGAGTCGCCATCTAAAACGACAGTTTTAATTTAACTTATTCACAATGTCTCGAGTGTAACTGTTTATTACACATTAATTAGGATTATACGATTACAAGGAACGCTTATTTCATTGCTTGTTAAATGTCTCGTAAAAAATAACGCAGCAAATTTATTTAGTGCGAGCGTTGGCGAGAAGAATTTATATCACATTGTCTGCTAAAATACAATCATTCAGATTTTGTGTAAAGCACGATCAACGCGTTTCCTAGAAAGCAAGGTCGATAAAATATGAATTTATGACTTTTCTTGTAACTGTTAACGAAAATATTTACCTGATTTTGTTCAATTATAAATCGATAACGTAATTACGTGCCCAAATATAAAACCGACATTTAAAATTATAGTTTAATATGATAAAATAGAAACACAAAAGTCACGTAATATATTAAAGAATTAGAATAAAATACGTCTAAATTATCCTAAACTTAGATTGTCATCTGGTGTCAATGAAATCTTTTAACATTTTCGACGAATGAGATTGTAATATATGTACATAACACTTCATTGACGACCTTGAAGTCGCTCTCCGACAACATTTAATTAAACCGAAACTTGTATGATAAAACATATTAGTTTAATTCCTTCAAATTTACTTTCCAATTAATGACTTATTTGCTTTATGACCAAACGCTACTGAAATATCATTACGACTGCGATTATGTTCCAGAAGTAAACAATAACTCATATAACGATATTAGATTTATTATATAAAAAAAAAAAACTAACTAATATTATCACTACAAAACATTAGTGAATTATTTAAACCATTAGAGAATTCAACAATTAATCTTTTATTTATAGCACATCTTCAAATGATATGAAAATTTACATTAAGAAGCAAATATTCAGACACATAATTATATCAATAAATAACGAATAAATATTCAGTGTTAACGGTCAAGAACATTTATTGTGGCCTTGATGTGCACACACCTTAACGACATTAAATGTATATTTATAAATTCAAACTTAGGGTAAAAACAACGAACCCCATTGGGATAGGTCCCCTTGTCTATGACTCTAATGACTCAACTGGACACACACACACATACTACAAAACCACCTTTAACTAAGCAGCCATAACATGTATTAATTGATTTTTATATAATTTATTGGAAACATTATCAAGAACAAGAATTTCGTCTTTATTAATATGAAATGTATCGTATTTATACATTATAAAGTAACTAGAAGACCCCCAGACGAAAAGAGGCCTTGAGACTGTTGAAAGCATACACTGGTCCTGTAGATATACGTAAGTTTAATGAATCACTTTTCATAAACGATAACATGATTTATATTTGATATAATGAACGTTGCTTTCTTTGTATCTGGTGTAAAAGGTCAAGGACTGTTATTCATTGTAGGCTCAAGTTGATAATTATATCAAAGCTTCACTTTATTTATTTTCGAAATAAAACTCAATTTGTATTACTATTTTATAGTTATAAACATTATACAAATAAATAGTGTACTTACCAAAGATTACTTTTAAGAACTGTGTCTTTAATTCGATCTTATGTAACTAAATTCGTTTATTACTTTAATAAAAATACTTTCAATAACATGCTCACGCGTATTTCTATACCTCTAAAATAGGTTTTCAATTACGTTACAAATTTAGTTGTAATATAAACAGGCTTCCTAGAATAAAAAAACTGTATACTGTTGAAATTAGTGTAATTAAATAAACAAAAAATAAGCTTTTAACATTTGTAAAAATTTATCTTTAATAGAAGAAGAGAAAGAATCATCAGATCATTGAGAAACGATACGACACTTGCACTCGAGCGCATACAACACCCTCGCCAGTTTTTGTCCTCTGACCTTGTTTGACTTACCTCGACATGCTACTTATAGTATAATATGCATTCACGATATATCTTAATATCTGATATTAAAAAAGTTAAGGACATTTTTTTTGTGATAAAAGGCGACCTCAAAAATTCACAAACATTATTTGTTATTTCAATTTACATATATAATGATTTATATTTTTAATTTTTGTACAATATTTATTTATATATAATTTTTATTATAATTTTCTTTGTTCAAACTTTATCGTTTTCGTAATATTTTTATAAATTTCGTGAAAGAAAAAATTAGAAATAACATCAATGAGCTGTGACGTTGATGTTACTATGACGTTGATGTTACAATAAATTAATGATCGTAAAATGTTGCGAAATTACGCTAAAATTAGGTGTTTACTTTTAACAACCTCTCTGGTGTAGTGGTGCGTGTAGTCGCCTAAAACACCGAAGTTTTGCGGGTTCGATTCCTGTTCAAGATCGATATTATTTTGTATTTGTACAAATATTTCTTTTCGGTTCGGATGTCTGTCCTTATGGGTTTACCCACCGTACCTCGGAGAGCACGTTAAGCCGTCGGTCTCGATTGTTATTGGAAATACCTGATACCGATCGTTACTTGCAGTAGGGAACATAGCCGTCAACCTGCAGTGGAGCAGCGAGGTGGATTAAGCTCCAATCCTTCTCCTACATGGAGATAGAGGCCTATGCCTAACCGTGAGATATAACAGGCTTATAGGAAATCATATCGAAATGAGTGTAGAGTCAAGTGCTCTTAGACACGTTTATGTTGCTTTACATCTTGTTTTCGTGTCTTCTCCATTCTAAATGAAATTTGCGAAATCATCTGTGCTATCTCGGTACTAGTGAAAGCCGTTAATTCTTAATATGAATCAATTAATTACATCTTGAAGGATTTTCGTAAAATAGAAAAAAATTTTTAAATGGAAAATTGTGTTTATATATTATATTAATTTGTTAATATAATATATAAATATTAAAATTTATTGGCGCAGTTTGTAGTGACCCTGCTTTCTGCTCCGAGGGTTGTGGGTTCGATTCCCACCCTGAGTCTGGGTGTAATACAAATATTTATTTATATATTTATATATGTATTATTTATAAGTATGTTTATCGAAAAAAAATATGTAGCTATATACCAGTCGGCTGTTAACTATAACACAAGCATTAAGTTGCTTACTTTAGGAACAGACGACCGTGTGTGTATTGTGTAGATATTTATTTATTTATTTATTATAAAAAAAAAATAAAAAAAGAAATTATATTGAAATTAATATTTCTTTTTTGTTTTCAGGTAAGTATCTTCAACGTCGCTACAGACCAGCAGGATGTGGTTACATAGTTTTGTATACTTTGTTTTTATTACGCGATGAATCTTAACATATTTTTGTTCGTAGGTACTTGATGCGAGTACGTTAATTGTTTTCTTTTTATATAAATTAGAAGTCTATAAAAAAACGCGAAGCTTTAACTTTACATATAGTTCACGAGCATTTAAGGGGTTACGTACAGTAAGAAGCCCCAAATAAAGCGATTTTTCAAGATTTTTCCTCAAAAGACTTAAATTTATTAGTGTGAAAATTGGTTTAATATAAAATGTATATAACATTGTGTTGACTTTTAACTATATTTAAACGTTTTTTATTTGACAAAATTATAATTTTGAAAGTTCCTATAGTTTATCTCCCGGAAGTCCTCGTGAAAAAGATGTTTTGTGGTGACCACTATATCTCCAAACATGGATCATCTGAAAAAAAAAACGAAACTGTTTCATAAAAGTATTATATTATCTAGTAATTAATAGAATGAATAATCAGTATAATTCTTTTTGGCAAAATGGCGGCTTTTTTAACAGAAATATGAATTTTTAGACAAATTGTTTATTAAAAAAAAAAATCGTTTGTCAGAAAGCCGTTTTCGAGCAGTGTTGGTCACCAACTTTGAAAACAGGGATTTAAGATAATCGCGTTTAATACTTTAAAATGTTTCACATTAGAGTACATAAAATTTTATTTGCAACTTACAGCGAGTTGTCTAATCAAGAGTTATATTATACACCCTCCACTCCTTCGGCAGCTCCCAATAAGTCAAGTTGGTGGTCTGCAATCGAATATTTACACACGATGTTCATCCTCTCTTTAGCAACAGCAACTGCCCACTACCAACTTTACCAGGACTGGTCGGGTGGTGCAAGTGTTATATCGAAATGTTTTATTAAGAAATATCGCACATTAAAAAAAATATATAAATAAGTTTTCAAGTTTATTTCTTTGCTTAGCTGTTCGGACTTGACTACTACGCTGAAATTAATCGCTTAGTTTGGAAGGAGAAAAATTTAGATTAATATTGCAGATATAACAAAAAACACATTAATGTATTGTGAACATTTACAACAGATAGATAAAATAAATGGGTCAGCGTCCTAGGCAAGCGCAAACGTTACGGCCTTTACTTTCAAACGCTCTGTCTGACAAGTCTTTAAAACATGCGTGTAACTTCTAAAATTATCACCGGATTGACTTCAATTTTTCTACGCGGGTACTTAAATATACATCACGAAAAAAAAACAATTTCGAAAAAAATCTAACTATGTACTCCTTAATATATAATATGACAAAAATTATTCCCTTAACAATTTATTTCAGATAGTAATGCATAACTTGGTTATAAACCAGCTTAATATCGATCTACTACTAGCTACTGATAAAGATAACTTAAAATCTTTCCAAGACTTATTTTCGCGAGTTTAACGACCTTAAATACATTGAGTTGCATGTGTAAAAATTAGCGCCCTTGCGACATCGACGTACTCGTCTCAATGTAAATGTTATAGGCACTTATAGAGTACAGTGAGTCATTAACATTAAAAAACATTCGTGTTTATATTTTGAGTTGACAATAATCAGTACATAATTTGGAGATAGGTATCAGTGATGGAGTCGTGATAACCATGAGTTTAAATTGTACTCTAGTAAACTTTATGCATATTTAACTGCCTAAAATCTAAATAATGGTAGGTGCTTATGTTATAACTTGCGTATAGGCTGATGTTACAATCATAACTTCTAGGAATGCCTTAAAATTTAGATATGTTCAGAAACTAAGTTTCATTTGTACATTACGGCGTCAAATAATAATCTATATACTAGTGGTCGCCCAGTGATCGAAATTCGACCATAACTAAAAATTTAAATTAAAAAAAAAATGAAAATATAGAACCTTTTTTTAACTTTTAACTTTGACTACAGACTTTGATAATCAACAAGAATATATACGTGTGTGTGTGTCAAATACATGTTAGTGTGTGTAATGATTTTTCTATTGATTCAATATATTTTTATGCATAGTTTTAAAAGAATATTAGCGTTCTGCACTTCTTCACTATATAAACTATAAGTGTACGAAATTTTATACTCCTCCGTCCCCGCAATTTTGAAACGAAGTTCCTTTTCTTAAAAAGTTTTGCTTCACGTATTAATTATTATGATTAGAGTATGAAATTTCGCACACTTATAGTTTACCTAGAGAAGGATTGCAGGACGCTAATGTTTTTTTTAATCCTGCATAAAAATGTATTAAATCAATAAAAAATATTATTCACACTACCATGTATTTGCCACACACACGCATATCTTTTGTTAATTGTCAAAGTTTGTTAGTCAAATTGAAATTTTTTAAAAACGGTCGAATTTCAACCTGCTAATACTGTGAGTTACTTCTTTCTTTATTCAAATTACAAGTACTTAAACATTTTTTCAAATAATAAGTCATTATTCTTGTTACGTACAATACTTGAATATTTGAATAAAGAAACGTTCGGTAACGACTAAGTAAAATGTGCTTACAATAGCTGTTATTGTAACTTGACTTCATCTGACTAATTAAAAGAGCCTTTAACTTCGAGAAGTTGTTTAAAGGGTCACCGAATGAGGTTAAAAATAAACGGTTTCTTCGCGTTATTGAAATGCTCTCACAATAAACCGGTTCCATCGTCGATTCCCTTTCAAATATTCATCGCTGAATTTCCCAGTTCTAGTTTTACACCAGTAAGTGTTACTATTTAGTGACCAAAACACTTTCATAACATTTCTGTGGCCGACCAAAGTCGATCGTTATTCGAGACGCTTTACAACGCTAAGCGAGCCCGTAAAAAGGACAGCCGTACTAAAATATCCACTCGTTTACCATTTCTCTTTCTTCAGAAACATGTCTATCTTGCGATCGGAACTAAATACCTATCTATCTCTTTTCTTCCTACATCACTAGCTCTAGATGCCACGTGTCACTCGCCCGCCGCGTAAAGTATCAAGTCGTTATTCGGCTATAAACGAAATTAATGTTTATCTTTATTGAAACAAGGTCTCTAATTATGTGAGTGTTCGAACTCGGTCGTGCGGATGGGTAACGTCTGCCTGTTATTATTACAATATCGACTTAAGTGCATTAGGTTCAAGTTCGAATTTTCCTTGTAAAATAATAATGTGTCTTTGAAACATCTTCCGTTCCAAATTAGAAATGTTTCTAAATTGATCACGAATACCAAGTCATTTTCCTTTTTTTTTTAAATTCATTACAATAGTTCGCAATGCCCAGCATAAATGTCTGGCGTAGATGTAAATTGAGAGAATTTTGGAATTTCTTTTATAAACAGATGTCAAGTGAGCATTGAACGCCACTAATTTCAGTTCGATCAACCCCGACCTCCCTTCACGCCCCTAACCGCAAAGCTAAAGACACACTATTAATCATTCTACCGCTTACAACGGGCCGTTTTGATAAGAAGCCTATTGTTATTATACTAAAGCCTCTTTCAGATTATAGCGGGTCGTTGACTTACGTTGCTGCGTTTGTTCGAGCACACTCCTCGTTACCTCTGTAGCCCTAGTATTACGTAAGCCGAGTGCAATGGCCGCGGGAAACACCAGGAAAAACTTTTCTTGCTCGCTAAATTTCATAGCTTTTTTTCTCTTAAATTTTATTCACCCATAATTTATTTTATTTTTATTTTATTTATATATATAAAGTAAATACTTATGATGTACAAGTTCAAATATAGTTTTTATGATATCTTATTACTGTTAACTTAATTCGGTAGATCTGTTCCAATATATCTGTATCAATTTACGTGTTCTACAGTAATCCAATGGAAAGCATTTTTTATTTTTTAAGAATAAATGAAAAACGAATAGGTATACAAAATGTGTGTAAAAGTGGGAAACTAATTAAATTTAATTTAAAAATAATTCTGAAACTATGTACCATACCATATTCGTATATTTGCAATTATAATTAAAAATAATTTAAGATTAATTTAATATGTTAATTTTTTAAAATTTAAAAATAAACGTATATATTATAAAAACTCGTCAAATTAAAAACGTAACTATTAAAAAAAAATTAAGATTTATATGTTACCGATACAGTTTTTCATTGTGGTTTTAAAATTCATATTTATCTTTGTTAATCAAAATAGCAATACTGAAATTAGTACATCGATATTTTCCTTTTTATACTAAGTTTTCCTGATTCTTTATATTTCCATAACCTTCAACTCATCTGGTTTTATTAATTAGTCAATATTTTTAGGGTACAATATAATTAACTAATACAAGTTTTTGGAAAAAATCCAATGGGTCGTAGATACAAGTTCCAGCCATTCACAGTAATACGTATATGCGATTTATATTTATCTTCATAAATTACAAGAGTTTGGACATGACCTGTACAAGTGATGATTTTCTGATACGCGCAATTAGTTGAAATGTGGGTTAAATTCGCACGACGCGGCAGTGGCGGCCAGGGGTTGCCAATGCACCGACCGTGGGTCGTTGACCGGTATCGATCGATGACGGCACGCGCCCCTGCGGCGCCGCGCCCTCCGCTTGTCTCCCACCCCTAGCCCCCCGCCCTCCACCGCACGCCGCACACACGCGTCGAAACACCGCATGCGACATTTCGTTCTACTTAGAAAGCCGGTTTTCTACTTCATTTTTACGCGGGAAATGAAATAAAACGCACTTTTAGAATACATTTCGATTGGACGTTAAAGAGAGGTGTATAAATTTAGTTAAGATTTTACTGTTAAGGTCTATTTACACAACACGCAAATGTTTGACGTAGCTTTTAATATTAATTCCTTTTTACAAAACTTGCGTCGCATTTATTCTATTTTGTATGACACTCTATGTTTATGACAACGGGATGCGTCACCGCTGGCTCTTCGCCAAATAACTATGAAAATGCTTCTTCCATAGCCAATAAAGTGATACAACATTTTTGTTCTAACTTTTTAAACTTAACCTTATTCTCTCGTAAGCCGTAATATTACTCGTTAAATTGACGATAATATCAATATGATAAATGAAAAATACGTTTTAGTTACAAAATATTAAAAGAAAATAAATTAGCACTCATTCCCAGGGTCCTATTACTTCTATTGTACTCCGGAAGTATGTATATAATAGATATAGAGAAACAGCTGTAGGGTACGCGGGAAACCTCGTAGCTTTAGCGCGCAACGGAGCGCCACGAGGTTGGCCACCCCTGCAAACCGGCCGCCGTTGTTATGGCGACGCTCTTTCGTTTCTACTGGCCTGGTACTTTATAGACAACTTACCTATTTTATCAGGTCAAACAATCTTTTGTGTATTTTTGCAATCTTTTTTATATAAAAATTGTATGAAAACGTATAAAATATTATTTTTTAATCATTTTTATTTTTTATAAAAAATAACATTCCGTAGCTACTTCGATTTTTCGTTAAAGATCTATTTATTTAATATCTATACATCTATACAAATAAATGAAATTGGAGTGTCTGTTTGTAATATTAAAATAACCGCTTTTTACTAAATGCATATGTATGTATGTATGCACAGTACAGTACATACACCAAAATTACAATTTTTATAATTCTTAGCTGTCTGTCTGTTTGTTCCGGCTAATCTCTGAAACGGCTGGACCGATTTTGACGCGACTTTCACTTGCAGATAGCTGATGTAATAAAGAGTGACTTGGGCTACTTTAATTTTAGATTTTATTTATAACTGCGAACTGAACAATAATTATTTTATTAAATTCCACGCGGACGAAGTCGCGGGCCCAGCTAGTTAAAAATAAAATTAAAATTGTAGTAGGTTTTGACTATATTATTAGTTATTATTATAATAGTCTGGCCTACGTACAAGCATAAATTTTATGACATCGTAAACATTTACTCGTATGTGGTATTTTTGATGCGGTTTTTTTTAGCTCACCTTAAATGCTCAATTTGGTATAACTTGGTTTGCTATTATCTCCGAGTACTTTATTATAAATATTTATTACCTACAACAATTGAACGATTTTTTTTTATATATATGTTTTTATTTGATTAATTAAGGTTATGTTAGTATTATTTATCAAAAGGAACGAACCTCATTACTTATGTGGTCCGTCGACCACAGACCTGTATCTCTTACATCGTAATACTTTGACAAAAATTTCACATTTTACAGACTGTGCTAATCACCAAAACGATAAAAAGAAATTAAATAAATTAAAATAGTTATATGAAGATTTTTATGGCCTTTTATGTAAATAATTAAAAAAAATTGCTATTAAATTATTACGTTTCCTTTTCTATGTAGATAATAGAATTGAGATTCTGTTTGTGAATATAAATTAAATAAATTAACCGTAACATCGTAATCAATAACATGAAAACTAAGCTTTAACTTATTTATTATTCAGGATGAGTCTGCTTTTATCTCTTGTGAACCAAATCTGTATACTCCAACTGTTTTTACTCTGCTTTCTACACGCTTTCTGAGACCCTCGCTTATAATAAAAAGCACACACATGTGCATGTAAAAAGTTATACAAGTATAAATTCAGTTAAAAATATTTGTTTTTATTACGCTTACTTCGCAAATATAATATATAAAAATATTATAACTGCTATTTAAAAATAGCTTTTATTAATCTTATACACGTCATTCTCAGTCCGTTCTCTGAGAAAATTGATAAAATCCTACGCGATTATACCTTAAATACAATTTAAGTCAATAATAATTAAATATACATAATACCTTATTAGTATTTTATCTTTCATCTTAAAATAGAGATAAGTACTTCTTATAAATTTAACGTAAAATGTCTAGTTATTAAACTTATATATGATTCATACATTTTCATATCAATTACTTTTAATTGCTAGTAAGAAAAAAACTGAAATGTAAATATTAATTTTCCACGTGAAACCGGCACGTGTAAAATCTATAAAAAAAAAAGAAATACGAAAATCGTAAAAATATCGTAGCGTGCGGCGCAGTGACCCGGTTCTACGGCGTAGAGTGCAGTGGCCGCTACGAGCTACGCGTACGAATGTAGGTGAGAGCGAACTGGGTTCTACGAGACTGCTACTAGTGCATACTGCTACTTTAGTTCCATGCATTTTAATTGAATAGCGCAGATGCAATGTTACTTTTAGATTTGTTAGCTTCGTTTTCAATGTTGGAAAATTTTTACCATTCAGTTTGTCGTACTTGTAATAAATTATTTTGCAAATAATTTCGTTATACCTCAATTTAGACGTCGTCTGACATTAAAATTTCTTTAAGGTATGAGCTTCACCTACACATGGACTATTGTTAAAGTATTACGCTGTTCTATCCTGTCTCTAAGCACAACGCACAGTGTTTTTATTTGAACATTATTTAACAAAAGCATTGCATGTATAAAATATCGGCGGTGTACGCATGTAATCCCGCTCTTTTGAATAATAAATAAGACTTTATCGCGTTTGTTTTGTATTTTATCATTATTTTGAATATACATGTGTTTACTTGAATGACAAATACATACAGTTGTCCTTTTTATTCAATGTTTTTTATTAATGTCTTTGACCTTCAATCATATAGTATTTTTATCATATTAGATTTGTGGAAATATTTCTTATCATTTCAAACTCATTGCAAAATTAGGATTTATTCTCTTTTTAAAAATCAAGCATACACGCTTATTATTATAATAAAAACGGTCTAACTTAGTTATAAACTTTATATTTTTTTTTTTATTGTGTTTTACCTTTCATCAATATACAAAAGTGAACGAAGCATTTCCATTTGCAACATTAATCTGAGGAATAAACAGCAGTGAACACGATTAGCTCTAAGATGATAGAAAGGGACAGCACACAGCCACCTCTTTCTATTAGGGAGAGCAGTAATACAAACCTAATGATTTTTGGAGGGTCTTTCCTCTAGAGCATCGAAATTGTATCTCTACCCTTACAAGATATACAACTTACGGCGAACATCTTTCATGCCCGCTATAAATAATGTTATTCGAAGCATCCACAAATCAAAATGTTAAATAATACTTTTACACATTATACTTTTGTTACGAACATTATAATACAAGTTTTTATAGAATTCTATATTGAAAAATAAGAACGAAAAACTGCAAATAATACGTCGTTCCAGAATGTTAACGCTAGCAACTCCACACGTGTTTGTAGTATAAATGAAACGCTGTCAGCTCTGACGCGACTAAAACGCCACCCAAAGGCTTTGACGCTCCGCTCTTATTATTACTCCATCCACAATACACTGCGGCTGAACCTTGTGCTAAATAATTCAACATTTTTCAACCGAACCGCGCAGTTCATATCGTCGCTATGGTAACCTATTTACACGTCGAGAGACAAAGGTTTTTCTTGAAAACAGTCACTAGACATTATTTAAAAGTGTAGCTATGCAGGTATCGCCTTTTATTATGTGAATCTCTTGGTTTTCGTTTTATAGAATATTTGGATAGATGTTAGAAAAAATGAAACTGGTACTCTATAAATTAAATAAATAAAGATAATATATGAGTGTTGAGTAATTTCCAGCATTAGTATAGAGCCTTTAATAAATCAGTGAGGGATCTGTTTTCGCGCTTAGCGGCAACCTATTAGCGCCGCAAGCCGCGGCGGGTCAGCGTTAATTTGTCGGGCGCGCTGTTGGCGAGCCGCCAGCGCTTAGTATCATACATAAAACTTAAACGATGCTGCTGTTCGGTTCCTAAAGCGCTGGCTTTCGTATGCTCCTGTAATCCTAGTTAAAAAAATATCGTTTTGACATTCCTTTTGCTCTTAAATAATAAAATCTTCCGTTAATAAAACGTTATATATTTTTCTTACAAATAATACTACAATACTCAGTTTTAAAATACGTCAAAGTAGACGACGTTCAGTAAGAAAAATCTCAGGTCAACGTTTTGGGACCGTCGACCTGTGTGTGATTCATAAAACGACCCTCTATTATGTAGAGCCTACCTATTTGTACTTGCCCGTACTTTGTCACGGGAAATATTTTCAATTATTTGGTCTGATAGTAATATATATTGAAAAATACAAAAGAAAAATATTATATTTTTACGGATACACAGAACAATGTCCTAAAAATATTTTTTCCTGTTATACATGAGAAACAAGGGCATTTTTAGAATTTAATACTGTTAAAATTTCTTATTACAATCTTAATTCGTCGTTATCAAGCATGAAAACATGCGAATCGATTATCGAGGTCAAGCCTACATTCGGGCAACGACAGGATATGGCACACTACCCTGCCATGATTTACCGCAGTGGAGCTGCGCGAGCAGGACGCACGTACAAAAAATGCACAAGTCGGTACGAGACACACTGCACTCACGTGGCGCTCCTTTTTATTTGTAGCAAAATAATTAATTTTCTGAAATAAACATTTTTATATTTGTGGCCCATCGTACTATATATATATGACATGTATATTATGACATATTTAAGGAATCAAATTTTCAGAATAAATTAATTTACAAAGTCTTAAGAAAAGAGAACGTAAGCGTGTTCCTCGTAAGACCTGCCGCTGCCAAGTGACGTACTCGGATCACAATGCAGTCAAATCCGGCTGGCGAAGACAATATCGAGCCTCACATTGAGGCTGCTAGCCATCGTCTTTAATTTTACGTCGACTCGCATACGTATCTACGAACACACTAAAATATAACTACTTTTTTAATTTTTCATAAACATCAATTTATTAGGTTTTCATAATACGAAACATTATTATATAGCAATTTAATGTGAAGAAATTTTAAAAGAGAAAAAATATTAATACTATATATTTTTGTTGCAGGATGCAAAATCAAGGCATTACGGGCGAAGACAAACACGTACATAAAGACACCGGTGCGCGGTGAGGAGCCCGTGTTCGTGGTGACGGGCCGTAAAGAGGACGTCGCGCGCGCCAAACGTGAGATCCTCTCCGCCGCCGAGCACTTCTCCCAGATACGCGCCTCGCGGAAGTGCGGCGCCGCCCCGCCGCCGCCCGCCGGCGCGCCTGGCCACGTCACCGCGCAGGTGCGCGTGCCCTACCGCGTCGTTGGGCTCGTGGTCGGGCCCAAGGGAGCCACCATCAAGCGCATCCAGCACACGACCCACACGTACATCGTTACACCGTCGCGTGAACGCGAGCCCGTGTTCGAGGTGACGGGGCTGCCCGAGAGCGTGGAGGCAGCTCGCAAGGAGATCGAGGCGCATATCGCGCTACGCACCGGCGCAGCGAGCGGGGCGACGGGCGCGGGAGCTGTTGCGGGGGCGGAGGGCGACTCGCTCGCGCAGCTGTACCGCGCCGGGCTCGCCTCGCTACTGCGCCCAGAACAAGAGGCCGCTTTCTCATCTGCAGGCTCCTGCTCGTCAAGCGGATCCTCCGGTCGGCTCGGCGATCTGCTGGGTATCTGGTCTTCGACGGAACGCGACGAAGGTCTCGGCGAATCGCCATCGTTCGAGTCTCCCGGAGCCGGCGGCGTGTGGGCGTGGGGCCCGCCCAGGCCGTCGCCGGCGGCGTCGCCCGCGCGCACTTGTGCGGTGTGCGCGGATCGCGGGGTAGCGGCGGCGCTAGTGCCGTGCGGCCACAATCTCTTCTGTCTGGAGTGCGCGCAGCGGCTGGCGGCGACGGCGGCGCCCTGCCCGGCGTGCGCCTCGCCCGCGCATCAGGCCATCCGTATTATCTCGTAAGCCGTAATGCGGCTTGCGACGTTCCCGCCGACGCGGAACCTTTTTTTACTTAAATCGTTATGAAAATACAAAAAAAAAAGTCGCGTAATCGAAATCCTGGTGCCAAAAGTCGGCGCCTCGCCGGCACGGCCCGTCCGCCGCGCCGTACCTATCGTAAGTCGGCAGAGGTACTCACGATATATTTTCTTATTATGAACGTTTTTTATTAGGTCGTCGAGCGCCCACTGCGCTCGTCGCCGCAGAGAGAGTCGAGGTTACGATAGAATTTCGAAAAAAAATGCATAAAATTTAAAAAAAGTTGTATAATTATTATTATTGATAGCGTAAATGAGAAATGAAAAATTTATAAAGCTTACCTAACGTAGTAGCGTAAAGTATTAAGATATCGTAATAATATAATATGCGAGGGACGGGCGGCGCGGGGAGTGAGCATCGCGGCTGGACCGAAGGCGCGAGGCGGCCTAGCCAATGTGTTGTTGATAGGTAATGATTGCGGCAAGCTGTGTTGTTGACGCGTGTCCCGGACCCCGCGGGACCGCAGTGTAGTGTAATGCCGCCCGCGTCCCGGCGCCGCGCCGCCCGCACCGCTCCCCCGCGCGCCATGCTCATTATTTTGACTGTACGAATATATTCGCTTAAATGATATACATACGTACACACTATAATTACGATAATATTAATATAATGTTTGTTTTAAGTGTGTTTTAATGTTTAGATTTTTATTGTAATGTTTTTATGAATGATTTTTATCTGTACGATTATTATTGATTATTATTTTATGTGTTGACATGTTTTTTTGTGATTATGTGCGCCCGCGCCTCGAGCGCGGGCCGAGGCTGCTGTATGATTGTTTAGTGGATAATATCAAATAATAAAATTAAAGTAATAAATAATAAAGAAATACAATTCATTCATTATTATTATTATTATTATTATAAACTATGGTAGTTTGTAGCACATTAACTATTCATTACCTATCGATACTTATTAAGTATTATTATTATTATTATATGGAATAAATTTAAAGAATACATAATTATATTTCATAGGAATTATTATTCTGTATAACTCTAGTTAAATATAACGATAATAAAATAAAATATAATTGTATTTGTATCGGACGACGTTGTTGTTTGGTTCATCGGGGGGCTGGTTTTATGAATTAATATTTTTTTATTTTTTTACCGTTATTAGTTTTTGACTTACTTATGTAAAGATCGCGAGAATAAAAAACTGCCTATTAGATTATATTTTAAAAATAATGGTTACGTAAAATCAGCTCCCGTCGTACGTAGATCCAGTGATTTCGATAATGTTATTTTCATAATAAAATGGGTAGACGCTTTAGGTTCAAATAACGTTGTGAAAATTTGTGAAATTTTGTAGACTACATATCTTATTATAAATCTAATATAAACTATAAATTTCGATCTAAATCTTTTATTTATCCCTTACTTAATCATAAAATTATACTGTGTCAAAGCAAAATTATTAACCAAAAAAAGTAGATATACTCTGGAAGTAAATCTCCAAAACATAATATAATTCATATATTAGCTAAATCTTAAACTAAGTTAGTCTTAGCAGTTAACAAATAATTTTAAAATTAACGTTTGGTTTCTTTTACACAAAAATAATAAAGATAGCGAACCTATAATTAATTATGACTTTTAAAACAGCTAACAACTTATTGGCATATATTCGACGAATTCTTTGCTTTAAAATTACATAAATACAACCTTCATTCAATCAATTAAACATTTGGCCTTAATAACTTTCTACTAAATCATTAGACTTTCATAATATATAATTAATTCGTGAGATCGATCGATTCTGCCTGTAACATGTAACATCCATAGGTCTCTCTCATGTATCTGATGGTAGTATCCACCGTTATGTTGCAGTAATGACGAAAGCTCATATTACCGATATGATTGTGGGTTCGATTCCCGACTTGTACATATTACTTTTTGATCTAAATATTTGTCCTTGAAAATCTATCATAAAGTCATCAATCGTAATATGTTTGGGACGTAATAAAAATCTGACAACAATAATCAAGTACTACTCCGCCACAGTGTCGTTGCATGTCGGAATCAGTGTCCAACCCTACTCACACACATTTCCAGACTAAGATATCTACTTATAAGATGTTCGTCATCAGATTTTGTCAAAATTGATCATGGTGCTAGTAACTATGGTGACAAGATGTGCTAATGGCCGTAGGTTCGATCCCCGAACATGATAAATAAACATTTTAAAGGTCATACAAACTTGTCGAATTGTGCGCACGCTTCTGTCGTGTATGTTTTCCTATCTCCAACATAAAATCACATCTTCTTTGGGCCTTTAAGAGTGGGGGATTTATTTTAATTTATTTATTTATTTCAACGTTACTTATAAATTAACAGTTGTCATAAAAATTCTTAAATAATGGAGTAGGTAGTTGAATTTTTAAAAATAATAAAGTTATCACTAATCCCATGCTGCAAATCGAAGACCGTTTCTTGGTAGAGTGTGTGCGGTATCGTAACAGACTGACGATTCGCGCAAGATTATCGGCGAAAGCTGGATGAGGACGTAAACCACTGGCATATTTGGTGCCAATTTGGGTAGTCTTATGTCATATATCATATGTCTCATATGAATAAAAGCAACAACTGTAAAGTTAACCCTAACATAGGAACTTTAAAATTACTACGAACTTTTGAAGTGTGTTTCAATTTTAGGGACACTAACAGACAAGTAAAGAGCTATTAAAATAGAATGTACCATCCAAGAATCAACAAATACAATCAAAGAAAATACAATATGACATAAATTTCATTACATCCATAATAACTTTACTGTGCTACACAAACTGTCAAAAGCGGACTTACTATAATAATTATACTGACAAGAAATTTTACAAAACAATTGTCTTATTTTTTTAATTTATCTTTAGAATACGTTAGTAAACATTACAATGCCAAATAAAATTTCTATTGCTGGACGATCTTCTTAAAAGAAGAAACTTAAACCGTTAAGCTGATTCTCTAGGGCTTTATGGATGTATGAGTCTCTGCTAAGTGGATATTTCTTTATAATGTTTTTCTTTTCCGCTAAGTATAAGATATTCTTTAAAACAAAGTAACGGTGTTAAAAATGAATAATACTCCGGATACTAACTCTAGTAAACCAGTCTGTATTTTAAGCTGCGATCGTCTGATATCAGTTTGCATCTTCATTCCATCAGAGCAAAATGCAGTAAATAGTAATATAATTGTGTTTGCTCGCAAACGAAAAAAAAACCGACTTCAATTACATCGACGAGTAATACAACGTAGATCGACGAAAAAATAGTCAAGTAACTGCGCGTTATCAAAGATTACTCAAAAAGTAGTTATCAGATCTCAATAAAATTTATATGTGACCACATGACAAACATCAGCTTTCGATTAAATTAAAAATTATCAAAATCGGTACACCCAGTAAAAAGTTATTGCGGATTTTCAAGAAGTTCCATCAATTCCTCTGGGATCCCATCATCAGATCCTGGTTTCCTTATCATGGTACTAAGCTTGGGATATCTCCTTTCCAACAAAAAAAGAGTTATCAACATCGGTACATCCACTAGAAAGTTATGCGGTATAATACAAGGTAGGTCGACGAAAAAAGCGTCAAGTAAAAACGCATTATTAGATATAGCTCGAAAAGTAGTTGTTAGATCTCAAATAAATTTAAATGGGACCAATTGGCACACACCACCTTTCGATTAAAAAAAAATTTGTCGAAATCGCTCCACCCAGTCAAAAGTTCTGATGTAACATACATAAAAAAAAAATACAATCGAATTGAGAACCTCCTCCTTTTTTGGAAGTCGGTTAAAAATATACACAACGAAGAAACAATGTTATGAAGTTCCTGAACACATTTTCGAAAGTATATCCTGTGAAAAATCGATGTTCGACGTCCGAGCGTTATCAACATACATTAAGTCTTTAGCAACCGAAACTGCTCTTCATATCTCTTCATTCAGTTTGCTACGAGCATCACTACGAAATGACATACAACACGATGAAGGTATTCTAATGCAACATTTAGTGGTGAAGTTACATTAGTTACAACAATTACTTTGCAGCGTGATTTATTAAATAATCAAGTAGTTATTAACAGCGTTTTTTTTTTTTGTTGACTATTAGAGCCTGGACACTTTAGTTTTGTACGGGTTAACGCACATTGAGCAATATGATTGTCTTGCAAACTAATAACCTCCTTAATTTAGCTTATTTATTACGAAATTGTTATTTGACTGATGCAGATTTCTAATGAAATTGTTATTTGTTTGCTACGAATGACGTCTGTACTTCTGCCTATATATACTCAAAATAATCTTAATAAACTTAGTGTTAGATCGACTTTCATTGGGTTTGGTTTCCCTCATATCTTCCCTCACATATCAATCATCTCTCACTCAACCATAGACTGTACGATACAAGTTTTATTGTTATTATTGACAAATACGAGTTATTGACTTGCATTAACCCAAATTAGAATAAAATAAATTTACGTTTTTTAGACATTCAAGGAATACTACACTTTTGACGACATAACATACCTATATCAAATCAAATCCGACTGTTCTTGGTTCATACCAACTCTCATGTATCTGAAAGGGTTATGAATCATACATTTGCAAAACTACAGAGAAGTGTGAAGATTTAGCGCCCTTATTCTCTTACAAACTTATTTTAATGAAAAACTACAGAAATATTTAAAACAATAATCGAAATAAAGCCAACAGCATTACTTGTTATTAACAGGAATAACAATAATAAATAAAGTTCGTTTTTAGTCGATAAGAGTGACTAACGTAATAAATTAACTGAGGTAGGGCACAGCAGGAATTTCCTGCTCAAAATATGGAGCAGCCCGTCTGGGGTAGTACTTCGACCTTACAAAAGATCACAACTAAATAATACTGTTTTCAAGCAGTGTTGTGTTCCTGTTGGTGAATAAGGTGACTAAAGCTCCTGGGGGGAATATGGGATAGGGACGGTAACGTGTTTGCGATGCTTCTGCTGTTGCAGGCGTCTATAAGCTACGGTAATCGCTTACCATCAAGTTAGCCGTACACTTGCTAGCCGACCTAGTTACAGAAAAAAAAGATAATTATTAAACAATAACACTGACAAACAAGACACAGGGTCGTATAGAAAAATATATATTGTTAAAATAAAAATTTGTTATTGAAAATAAGTTTAGAAACGGAGTTACCATTAGCAGAAGAGATTTTTAACCACTATGTTTGTTATATGTATGTTATATGTAAAATATTCAAATCATATAGTCACTAATAATGAACGATTCATCCTCAATACTTTTTTGTATGTAGGGTAGAATAGATGATCGTGTGCGATGAACGTAACTACCGAGCATGTTTGAAAGAATGTTTAACTTTGCTTTTATATACGAATAAGCAAATGGATTACAAATTAACGAAAACAAGGTGAAAAAGTATTTCCTCTTTGTGTGTTCTTTTATTGGAAGCTATTTAAGCATAGAACAATGCAAACGAAAGATATGTGATAATATTTTCATAACCCGAAAAGCTTACTAATATTATAGTTGGATGACATGCGTCTAATCTATAGAAAGTATTATAAGATTGGTCACTGAGAACAAAAAACGTAAAGTACCGTTAATTTTAAGAGACATCGGTAGTTTTCTCGGCAGCTCAGAAGATTGTTATGTTTAACGCCTAAGTATTAACATTTGATAGGAAGAGGATCCCATTATTATTAAAAAACGAAGCCGTAAAAGTCGAAGTATTGTGACTAGTAGTATTTTGACTAGTTTTTAAAAACTTTTAATAATAATATCACCTCAGTGGATACACATTTTCCCGCATGTCCAAGATTATTTGAAAATACAAGAAAAAAACATAACCCAGCAACATCAAATTGACTTCAACCTCTTAAACTTGAAATCATCGTCCTCTAATTCTAACTACGTCTGAGGCGGTAAGTAGGTACATGGGATAGTTAGAACTGCAACTTCTTACTTGAAATACTTGAGTAAAAGCTACTAAATCATACAAATTAGCATGGAATTAAAAACTCTACTTGTGTACAGCTAGCTCAATTTTTATCAGATCTGTTTTTTTTAATTCTCATTATTTGGTATTCAGCAAAATGTATCGTATTAACACTATATGATGTAGAACTTCGTGTAAATTTAATTCCCGTGTATTATTTAAATATACATTTCCAAGCCAAATACCTTAAAAGCCTAAAAGCTTCCAAACCAAGTAAACTCAAATCACACCTGAGTAGTTTCATTAGTTTCATAGTAAATTGTAACAATCTTTTGCGATTTGCCTATCATACCACCGTTCTCTTCACTTATTCACGTATATATAATATGAATTAACTCTATCTCTATCGATCGTAATCAATACATAAAATCAGATTAAAATTATTTTACTCGAAACTCGAATAGCAATAACTAATATAATAAACCCTGTATCATACAGTAAAAGCAGGCCTGATTAAATACTTATTCAAAGGTGCCAAACAGTGATAACTACGCCTAATGTTCGTTCCGCGGTCGCTTCTTAAATTTGGCTTGTATCCACTATTTACGATTGGGATGAAAAATTGTTTCATAGAGGGAATTCTGACTGGAATCTGAGTCTGCATTGTTTGTATTTAGGTAAGATTTAGTATTACATACACGGTTGTCTGTTTCAATAGTAACTGGTAAGCTGGTAAGGTAACTTAATGCTTGTGTTATAGGTAACAGACGACTATTATAGCTAACTTTTTTTTATAAATATACATAGAAATAATAAATGTATTAACACAATATAAATACAAATATTTCACCCAGAATCAGACGGAAATCGAATTCGCAAACCGAGGAGCAGAAAGCAGGGCCCGTAAATTGCGCCGACGGGGTAGTGCTTTAAATATTGCACAATCAAAATTACGTGCCACCACTAGGTAATTACATCTGTATATATACAACACGTTATTAAACTGGCGTCCTTCCATTTAACTGGGATATCAGAATCTATATAATAACCTAAATACGCAACTTACTTGCCCTAACACTTTAATAAAAATAATAGAAATAACTATTAAATAATTAATATTTACGAAATTACCGTCTTGTGTACGTTAGCGTTGTGTCAATGGCCGAGTATCCTGAGTTTTACAGTTATGTCGGTTATTTGTAGCCAATTTTCCCATGTCGTCTCAATTTTATTTTTCAAATTTGTCGATTTTTAATTTCCGTTGCAATGAGCTTTACTTACTAATTGCTTCATTTTATACGTATATTTTCAGCTGTGGTATGCCTCAATGTATCTCTTATTTGGCCCTAACCGGAAGGACGCCAGTTTAATAACACGTTGTGTTGGTAGGTAGGTGACAGATTAAACTTCCAGATACTTGTTATTCAATAGCAGTGTTTTACTTGAAACGAAACAGAAAATTCAAGCCTACATATACTGGAACAACAATTCAATAGAGAACGTTTCAGTAGATTTCTACTTGTTTTTAGTGAAAATATGATAAATGAAAATAACCAAACCAAGCGACGGCAACACTAAAAAAGTAACTGAAATTTGGTGCAAAACTAATTACTTATTTTCGTCATATAACTTCCGTTAGTTGAGTACCTATTTATTTGTTTTATGTTAGATAACACGTCGCTAAATTATTTATACTCTTAATAAAATGTATGTTTTGTATTTTTTTTAACCACAGTTACGAAATGAACGAAAATACTCTTTATATCTAAAAATACTTGTATTGCATAAGACTAAGTCGTAGTTCTGTATCTTTACGGATCACTTGTTTCAAAATTTAATTCGAAGACCGCTCATTGAACTTAAAAGAGTCTACATTGTTGTTGGAAGTTTAAGTACACACACTTTTCCGATCTGTAAAAATTGAATAAATATTTTGACCAATCGTAAAGGAACATAAATACTAATGTTTAGCAGTAAACGAGCTAAGGCTTATAGAAAATTGGCTATCAAAAAAAGTGTTATAAAAAACATTAATATTTTCAAACTTCTCAAAAAAAATAGATTAACGTATTATAAAAAAGAAATTAATTTCCACTCAATACACCTACGCGTTTATCCGTCCACCCGCAATCAGCTCCATCGCGGATTAGGCTTCTGTCTTTTTCATTGAAAAGAGGATTATGCCCAGCAGTGGTATGTTTAAAGTGTGGAAATTTATAGAAATAATTATGTAAATAGAACAAAAAAATATTATTTAATAAATATATTTAATAGTATACGTAAGATATTAATTGTAAGCGTGTTATCTACTCTATCACTAATTAAGCTCCCATTCACGCAATCGTACATCCAATTCCTTTTTATAGAAAAGGGACTTCCGCTCAACAGTAGGATGTTTACAAGGTACGTTACCTTCTCTGAAAAAGTATATAAAAGCACTTAATACATAGATACGAAACGAAATTGTTATAGTATTATTTTTAAATAAGTTATGTTTAAAATAACATTGGAAACATGAATATATTTCATTTTTATTTTCTAAAAATAATACCAAGTTTCGTAAGCATGTATTTGAAAAACATAGTAGGACATGTAGTTCTCAGATCTTGATGGTGTTTATATATTTCGTAAGGTTTTTTATCTGATTTCTCTATTTTTAATTTTTATAAATATTTAAAATGACTTTTGAAAATATATCATACACATTCACAGCGGAGAGTAAGCATAAAAAGAAGAATTTTTAACTTTTAATTAGACTTTTCGAAAATAAACTTTACCTCTATAGTTTTTGTACGACTGTGTAGACGAATTTTACGAGTAGATGGCGCAGTTGTCGCAGAACGTGTAGTTGTACTGGCATTAGTGGAATCGATACCCACTAAGACAAACATTTGTATGGTCCACAATTCGTTTGAGCAGTAAGTACCTAAATCCTACATATGTAATATATAAAATTCTCGTGTCGCGGTGTTTGTAGTTAAACTCCTCCGAAACGGCTTGACCGATTCTCATGAAATATTGTGTGCATATTGGGTAGGTCTGAGAATCGAACAACATCTATTTTTCATCACTCTAAACGTTAAGGGCAGTCCACACCAATTTTTTTCCTAATTTTTAGATAAATTATTTATTTTTTATTATTTTATTATGATTTGGCGTTGAAAAATACATACAACCCTAAATTTTCACCCTTCTACCACCAATCCCTATTTTTAAATAGCGTTTAGCGGCAAGACAACGTTTGCCGAATCAGCGAGTAAATATATATTATTTATAATAATAAAAGTTAATAGTTATAAAGTTAAATAATAAGTTAATACTTAATAGAAAGAGTACTTCCAAGTTTTATTTTAACTAAAATTTTAGAGTTATTAATCAGGATCAAAACTGCACTAACTCCTTCACCTTCTTCTCTTGTATTTTTTTTTAAATCTTTCTAATTTATCCTAAGTTTAACGCCTTAAAAGACGTTTTCCAACTTTATTATAAAAATATGTCATTACCAAAAATCTCTTGATTTGTAGATTATTTCAATAATTAAAAAAATTTAATACAATATTTAATTTAATTTATGTTTCATAAATGAGATCCTTATTAGACCTCGTTCTCATTTAGGATGTTGGGAGCCTGTAACTTGACACTGTAACCGGAAAACCGTACATATTATTAAATCTCAATATGAACCACGGCTTTTATTTCGAGGGTGTTAAAGTTGAATCTTGAACAGCGTATTGTTTAAAACGATGTTTGTAAATTTGTTTTTGATAATAGCTACTTTGGGTAGTGCCATCTGTCGCTGTAGGCGTCCTCTTCGCTACTTGGTCACGATCACACGTTTTTCTCACACATCCATCGGAAGTGAACTATTTTGAGCCCGCAGGTGTACTCTTTTGATAGCTTAGCTAGGGCTAGCTTGATTGAGTAGATAGATACGACTACTTCTGTCATATAAATTATAAAGTCCAAACATACAAATTAAAACAAATTACTATATAATTTTTTTTTTATTATTTCCATTTCTATAATCCTTTTGAAAAGTTATTTATTGTTTTTATTTATCGATGGTCAGGCATGATTCGCTCAGCATTCGAAATACGAGTGAGTATGAATTTTATTTCAGAATTTTCATTAAATCGGAAAATCTTTTACAATGTTTCAAATATCTTCACCATTCGAACAATTCAGCTTCCCTGATTGATAAATATAGCCCCTCATCAGTATGACAAAAAAGTAGAGAAGCTTATCAATCCAAACAATATACCTAGATATTTCTTTAGTTTAGTTTAGTTAGAAATAACATGAAAACAATAGAAAAGAGACTAAATTTTCTTACGTGTTACATAAATTATCATTAAAAAATATTTTGCATTTTAGTATTTACACGCTCTTAAAATCAATGTGATAAGGTCTGTGATAACAATCGCCCGAATCCTAGATATAAAAACTAATATTTGCATAAACGGATACATTCGCCAGAAGCAAGAATCTTCTTGGCTACATACGTGTACATTTGTGACCATTGCACTGGGTCCTTGAACACCTACTTATACATAAAATGAATATGTTTCAAAGGTTTTTTTTAGTCCAGTATCGTCAAATGGAACTATTTGTAAAATTAGAAAACTCAAATAGTGCATTAATTTGATGAATATAAATTTACTATTCTCGTGTAATATTTTCTTATTGTTGTAAAATGTTAATGCTATTTACGTAAACACAAATTGTAAATTTGAATATTCACTTCAAAGCATCGTTCCTAAAGTGCTTCTCGAAATAAATTATGAACCCAAACACTTCCTGCGTAGATTCGTTTGACACGGTGATTAAATTCATTAATGTCTATCTCTTAACATTGAAAAAGGATCCTACTATCGGGAATTAAAATAAACTATGAAAATTAAATTTTTATATAATAATATAAAAGTATCTTATATCTATAAAGACAAAGCCAACCCTGCGATCACTAATCCGACTGCCCAGCGTGGTGACTATGTGCAACACACATGAGTTCACGCATTTTTGGTTCGAACTTGTGGAGGCCTGTGTCCAGCAGTGGACTGCGATAAGCTGAAGTGATCTTATATCTATATAAATAAAAATGCTGCTGAAATGTATGGATGTGCATAACTTCTGAATTACTGCACTTAATTGAGTTTTTGTTGCGTTCGTTACTGTCAGTACGAGGTAAAAAACACATTTTGTTACAAAGTTTGCCGAGTCAGCTTGTACTTTATTTACTAGTCGTAATTAAATTATTTTGTTCCTTTCAAATGACAGATTGATGATTCCCTTAATTAAATTGACATGAGTTAGCAGAACATGTTAGGAAGTTTGATTCATATAAGACGTTTGTCTATTGTTCGGCAATGAATGTACATTTTAAAAGGATTTTTTGGAGTCAGGTAAGCAAAGGCAATTTTGGTAAATGATCAAATCTGCCGTAGGACATTAACAACAAAAGATCCTCCAGTAAAAGAAACTAGATACTAGGAAAAATGAAAGCTCGTTAAAGTTCAGTTGTAGATAAAATAAGAGGCAGGAAACATGTACCATGTAAAGGGAACTAAGTACATCTATGAAAAAAAAAACAAACATTATCAACAACTTGGAAATAGAATTTTAACAAGTAAATGTAAAGTGCTTTAACATTGTGCAAATATATGGTTTAATATGGTTAATTAAATCATCGCCTTGTTAGAACAAAAATAATATTCTTAAAATTCTGTAAAATAACTGCTGTTTATGAGACATGTCTACGAGTCGCATTTAGGACGATGTCTACAATATTTTTGGCTTCGTTTGAATTCTTTTTAAATTGGTTAATAATACAAAACCTTAATAGTTAAATGCAGACAGACAGTTTTTGAGACATGGGTTGAAGATAGTGGACCATAGACTCGTTAGGTCTTTTCAAATTTTTGATTTAAGATTAAAGGTATTAATTTGGTATTATTTATTTTTATTATTTGGGGACTGAGTCGCCCTCGTCCGTAGGTGTATACCCCGTTGTGAAACCCTACACGTGGTCCCTGGGTGGTGCTAATCAGGTGACATACTGGTGGTAGGCTCTGGCCGACGGCTCGCGACCACCCACCGAACAAAGTCGTACCGTCAAGCGGTTTCGTGTTTCGGTACGTTGATCGGTGTAGCCGACTGAGAATTTGGGTCGAAAAAGTTGTTCCGCGTGAATTGGCCAGTCTGACTGGCACTGGTACCGCTGCGCTGTGGTGATTGGTTCTGGAGGGTAGCGGGATCCGAGGCACGGTGCACCGCTGGCCGACCGCAGGTAGTTGGGGGCCCAATTAATGTGCCAGCCACACACGAAAGGCTGCCCCGCCAACTGTCGAAAAATCCCGGGATGCGCCATCGTGCCGGTTGGCGACCGGATGAGAGGGCCCGGTGGACATCTCCGGGGGGGCTCGGGCGTCCCCGCAGTCTCCAGTCCAATCCCCTTTTCCATCGTAGTGATTCGGTGAAAGTCTGAGGGTTAGTAGTGTGGAGCCTCGTTTCACTTCCTTCTTCTCACCTTCCTTCACTCGCCTTTATGAAAAAGAGTAACAGAATTAACAAGACAGCACAGCGGTTGCACTCCCTCTCACTCTCAGTGCACCTCTCTAACATTCGAGGTTTGCACTCCAATCTCGTTGCAGTCCACCACCATCTTGAGACTGAGAAACCGGCCCTACTGTTCCTCTCGGAGACGCAGATCGGCAGCCCGTCTGACACAGCATACTTGTGTTACCCGGGTTATACCTTGGAGCATAATTTTAAACCACACGCGGGTGTTTGCTTATATGCCCGCGACGACATATGCTGCCGGCGTCTTCGTAATCTTGAAGATCCCAGCTTCTCTAACTTATGGGTTTTGGTGGACACAGGAGTGGAGAAAATTCTTTATGTCTGTGTTTACCGTTCGCACAGCGGAGATCTGGAGACAACCAGGCTTATTCAACACCTTAGTGAGGCGGCTGATGCGGCTCAGCACCGGTATCCTACTGCTCAATTGGTAATGCTGGGGGACTTTAACGCCCACCACCAAGAGTGGCTATTCCCATACCAGCACACTGACCACGCTGGTAAAGAGATTCGCAATCTCGCTTTAGCGCTCAATCTCACCCAGCTGGTCCAGGAAGCAACAAGGGTACCCGATGTTGACTCGCATACTGCCAACTGTTTGGACCTTTTCCTGACAACAGATCCTGACCGCTATTCGGTTTCGGTCTCATCGCCTTTAGGCAGCTCTGACCACTGTCTGGTGAAGTCCATATCCGTCCATTCACCGCCCTTACCCTGCCCCAAAGGCACCCGTAGAATATGGCGATACAAGTCAGCAAACTGGGATGAGATGCGTTCTTTCTTTGCATCGTACCCATGGCGACAGATTTGCTTCTCCTCCGATGATCCCTCATCTTGTGCGAATGCTGTGGCTGATGTTCTGCGTCAGGGAATGGAGTATTACATACCATTCACTGACGCATCAGCATCCGTGGCAGCTCGACCCTGGTTTAATTCTGACTGTTCTCGTGCTGAAGCAGAAAAGAACACTGCTTACTTGGCCTGGGTCGACGCTCGTAACCACAAGACAACAGACGTGGGTCAGAGGAAGAAAGCCTATAACAGAGCCACTAAGTCCTGCAAGAAGGCTCTGCAGAAGGCTCGATTTGACCGCATTGGCAGAATTGGGACTAGACTTGCGTCATACCCACCTGGTAGTAAAGCCTTTTGGTCCCTGGCTAAAGCGGCCGAATCGAACTTCTGTCGCCCCTCACTACCTCCACTGATAAAACCCGATGGATCACTAGCCCACACCGCTGAGGAGAAGGCAAACTTGTTTGCTAATCTCTTTGCGGAATCCTCGCGTCTTGATTTAGGCAGCGCCACACCTCCAACTTCTTCGATTCGATGCGAGACGTCTATGTCTGAAGTCCGAATCCGTCAAAAAGAGGTCCTTAAAACCTTGCGCAATCTGGACGTAAATAAAGCTAGTGGTCCTGACGGAATACCTGCCATAGTACTCAAAACTTGTGCGCCTGAGTTGTCTCCAATCCTGACACGTCTGTTTCGTCTCTCTCTAGCGACAGGACAAGTGCCGAAAGCCTGGAAGCAAGCTAACGTGCAGCCTGTGCCCAAAAAGGGCAGTCGAGCTGACCCTGTCAATTACAGACCTATTTCCATAACGTCCATACTCTGTAAGAGTATGGAACGTATACTGAATAACCGGCTCCTGGCACACCTTGAGAAGAACGATCTCCTTAGCGACCGACAGTTTGGTTTTCGCCGTAATCGGTCCACGGGTGATCTTCTGGCGTATGCCACACACATTTGGAGTGAGGCTATCGAGAAACACGGGGAAGCCATTGCGGTCTCGCTCGATATCTCGAAGGCATTTGACAGGGTCTGGCATGACGGCCTTATTAGCAAACTTCCTTCATACGGCCTACCCACTTCTCTCTGTGTTTGGATATCTGACTTCCTGAGGGATCGATCGATCCGCGTTGTCATAGACGGTTGCGATTCCGATCGTTTGGCCATCAATGCCGGGGTTCCTCAGGGGTCTGTACTCTCGGCAACGCTATTCTTGCTGCACATCAACGACCTGCTCAAACCCGGAACTTTTGGGTATGCAGATGACAGCACCGTTGTCGAGCGTTACGTGTCCAACGCACGAGCGAGTGGGTCTGAGATCCAATCGCTGAGGGAAGCTATGATTCAGCGTCTGAACTTGTCCCTTAAAGCTGTCTCCGATTGGGGTGACGCAAACCTGGTCAAGTTCAACGCCTCTAAGACCCAGGCGTGTCTTTTTTCGGCAAAGCGGAGTCCTTTCCATCTGACTCCCTCTTTCCGCGGTGTGCCCGTGCCCATAACCGACCGCCTAGAGCTTCTTGGCGTTACTTTGTCATCCACCCTCAATTTCGGCTCATACATAGAGACAAAGGCTCAAACAGCTGCCAGAAAACTGGGCGTCCTCTCGAAGGTGAGACAGTACTTCACTCCGGAACAGCTTCTAAATTTATATCAAGCGCAAGTTCGATCATGCATGGAGTACTGCTCTCATCTTTGGGATGGCTCAGCCAAGTACCAGCTGGAGCTTCTCGAGTCGATTGAGAGACGAGCCAGGAGGCTCATCGGTGATGATGCACTGGTCGCTGCAAAGCTGCAAAGCTTGCATCATCGACGGAGGGTGGCCGGCCTATCGGTTTTTTATCGGATACACTTCGGAGAGTGTGCGCAGGAACTCCATAACTTGATTCCCCCTTCGCCCTTCCATCATCGTACAACCAGACGCTCTGCGTTACGCCACCCTTATATGGTTGACATTCCCCTTATACGCACTAAGCGATTCGCTAGTACATTCTTGATCCGTACAGCCAAAGAATGGAACTCTCTACCAGCGTCTGTGTTTCCAGAAAATTATAACCTGGGGATCTTTAAGTCGCGAGTGAATAGGTTACTTCTAGGTAAGCGTGCTCCATCTTAGACCGCATTTTCACTTATCATCAGGTGAAATAGTGGTCAAACGCAAGCCTATCATTGTATAAAAAAAAAAAAAAAAAAAAAAAGGTATAACGATGCCGGTGGGGGAGTCTGTGCGAATTACAACAATTATTGTAAATGTGCACAAGTATATATTTTACTGTGTATCCTGCGTCCTGCCTGTATGACAGGATCAGAAATGAGACTATCCGCGAGGGATCGAAAGTAACCGATATAGCCCACAGAATTAGCAAGTTGAAGTTGCAGTGGGCTTGTCTGTGTCGCAAGACCGATAGTCGCTGGAGCAGACGTGTCCTGGAGTGCTAACCGCGTATTTGGAAACGCAGTGTGGGACGTTCTCTGGCCCGCTGAACCGACGATCTAAGTAAGATTGCCTATAGAGGCTCGTTTAAGGTTACGGAAAACCGGGATGTTTGGCGCAAATTTGGGGAGGCCTACGTCGAGCAGTAGACTGCAATAGGCTGATGTGATTTATGTATCCTAATCGACGTACTAGACGTGAGGATGCTATTCAAACTGGAACCAGACCAAATAAACTTACTAGGCCGAAATTTTCTGCTGTCTCTAGCTGATCTGGGAAAGGAAAAATATAAATGTATTATTAGTACAATATTCTATGTTCTTTTGGTTTATTACATTTTTAATTTCTATGTTATTTAAAATTATAACTGGTTACACGAAGCCTGTCCCTCTCGCCTCTCCTTAGGCTGGTACCCTTCTAGCCTATAGAATTATACATAATTCACCTTCAATATTCAATTTCAGTTATTGATAAATATCACAGACATTACAAAACGATTCATAAATAAACATTGACCTTGAAAGGACGCACGCGCTAAGAAAGCTCTTCGAGTGTTGCGTGGCAACGTTGAAATGAAACGAATATGTATGTTTCCTTTATATTAAATAATATTTTATCATACGTTATACTTCATTTTGGGTTAAAATTAATAGAAATGAAATTGGAACTTGATGAATTTGTCAACAATATTTATATTATATATTATTAATATTTTGTCACTGGTAGTTTCTACTTTCTTCCAATTACTCCGGTGTGGAGTACACTTTAATTAGCCTCTAAATGTCCCACTGCTAGGTAAAAGCATTCTCCCCATAAATGAGAAATATGGGAACTAAATTCAATAGGATGCTCCACAGTTGATGAATAAATACCTAATATAAGTGGTTACAAATCTATGTATATACATATATGTACAGTGAGACACATCTCGACAGAGTATGTATCTAACTATCTATGATAACAAGTGGCATCGATGGCTGCACGTGTTTTCTTAGCATGATGTAGAGGCCTGCAAGGATACATACCCGGACCTCAAAGAAATACAAATATTTGCTCCCTGTTGAAACGGAAACCGCGATAACCGAAGTCAAGAGGACAACTTGCACTACTACACCAAAAATTTAGAAGTACATTTGCTTGTTTTGAATAGTGGCTGATCTCTGTCTCAAGGTAGCAATGAGCAATGAGCAATCAAATCAAAAAATCAGCTCTCTATCATTTCGGGTGATATTGATAAGATCCTGCTCTTCATAGACACCGCATATCACAAAATGATTTTTTTTTTTTCATTGAACCTGTATCATCCCAGGGCATAGACCTCTTTCTCCACATAGGAGAAGACGAAATGATAAATGATAAGAAAAAAGGACAAGATTAAATGTAAAACCAATCGTACATGTTCCATGCGTGAATTTTTATTATTTTATTCTTTAAAAATGCATAAAAATGAAGGTAGATGATAACCGGCGGTTTGATGTGTAATTAATATTTCATCGCTATGTCCGCGCGGGCTGCGGTGGTCGTATCCGCCCCGACTTCCGTCGCTCGCGTTTCAACAGCCTCCGCTTTTTGATTTTTTACCTTTTTCAACTCATTCCCATGACCTATACGTTTTTTGTAGAGATCGTTTTAACTTGATTTCGCTTGTGGTTAGCGTCGTTCCTTTCAGTTTTTGATATTGATCTATTAACTACATTTCCTGTTGTAATAATTGTGTTTGCAGGCAAACGAAGAAAAGCCGACTTCAATTATATCGACAAGTAATACAAAGTAGGTAAACGAAAAAATAGTCAAATAAATACGCATTATCAAAGATTACTTCAAAAGTTGTAATCAGATCTTGATGAAATTTAAATGTGACCACATGATAAACATCGGCTTTCGATGAAATTAAAAATCATCAAAATCGACCTCCTTCTTTTTTTTAAATTCGGTTAAAAAGAAAATTATTTGATTGCTTTTGTTTAAAATATATATATATATATATATATATATATACTAGCTGTGCCCGCGGCTTCGCCCGCGTTGAAATTAGTGTGTCGCAATGTTTTCCCGGCAAACTTCCAGTGAAACTCATCAAAATCGGCTTAGCCGTTCCGTAAACCTTCCTCTTGCCAATGGTGGAGCCCTCTCTCCAATGGTGAAACCGCATGAAAATTCGTTCATTAGATTTTGAGCGATTCGATCACATACACTTTTGGGGACTTTGTTTTATAATACACTAACTGTTGCCCGCGACTACGTCCGCGTGGTTATGAAGATATGCATTACTTGCTTTAATGCAAATTATTTTTTTATTTCAGTCACTTGAAATGCTTATCAAACTAAGTAACTTTTTAAAAGGCACAATTTAGTATAATTTAATAGTTATTTTTATAAAACCTCTCTATACACCACATTTTTTGTTTTATTTTCAGGCTGTATATGTTTCATACAAACTATCAACCCCAATTAAACCCCCTTAGCGGTGGAATATCGTAAAATCCGTTCTTAGCGGACGTCTGCTAACTATAATCTACCTCCCAGCCAAATTTTATCTTTGTCCAACCTGGATGGATAGACCATCCAGCAGTTTTTGAGTTCTCGTGATGAGTGAGTTAGTGACCTTTCTCTTTTATATATATATATATATATATATATATATATATATATATATATATATATATATATATATATATATATAGATTACGATGCATTATTTGGACACCTCCTTACCATCTATAGAGCATATATTTTCAGTTTCAAGTCTCTTACTTCAAAAACATAAGACTTTCATACAAACTTCCGACCCCGTTTTTATCCACTAAGGGGTCGATTTTCGTAAAATCAGTTCTTAGTGGATGTCTACGTCCTATAAGGAACCTACCTGCCAAACTTCAAGTTTGTAGCTGTTATAGTTTCGGAGATTTCGTGATGAGGGAGTCAACCTACCATCCCCCGTTTTAACCCCAAAAAGGAGTTGATTGCTAAAGGTACATTCTTTGGACACCTTCTCATCATCTAAAGAGCTTATATTTTAAATTTCAAGTCTCTTACTTCAAAAACATAGGACTTTTATACCAACTTCCAACCCCCGTTAACCCCTTAGGGGTCGAGTTTCGTAAAACCCGTTCTTAACGAATGTTTACGTCCTATAAGGAGCCTATCTGCCAAGTCCCAAGTTTGTAAGTGTTATAGTTCCGGAGATTTCGTGAATAAGTGAGTAAACCTACCATCCCCCGTTTTAACCCCAAAAGGGAGTTGATTTCTAAAGATACATTATTTGGATACCTTCACACTATTTATAGAGCATATATTTTAAATTTCGTCTCTTACTTCAAAAACATAGGACTTTCATACAAACTTCCAACCCCCGTTTTATCCCCTTAGGGGTCGAATTTTGTAAAACCCGTTCTTAGCGAATGTCTACGCCCTATAAGGAACCTATCTGCCAAATTCCAAGTTTGTAAGTGTTATAGTTCCGGAGATTTCGTGATGAGTGAGTAAACCTACCATCCCCCGTTTTAACCCCAAAAGGGAGTTGATTTCTATAGATACGTTATTTGGACACCCTCTCATTATATATAGAGCATACATTTTAAATTTCAAGTCTCTTACTTCAAAAACATAGGACTTTCATACAAACTTGCAACCCCCGTTTTACCCCCTTAGGGGTCGAGTTTCGTAAAATCCGTTCTTAGCGGATGTCTACGTCCTATAAAGAGCCTACCTGCCAAATTTCAAGTTTGTAGGTATTATAGTTTCTGAGATTTCGTGATGAGTGAGTGACCTTTCGCTTTTATATATATTATAGATTTACTAGCCTTACTATATATATTGTATTAATAAGTAATTATTAAGTTTGTTGTGTTAATAAGTAATTATTAACACAACAAACGCTGTGTATATATAGTAATAAATTCTCGGTAGTACTAGTAATGGCGGGAAAGTCCTAGCTTTAGTCACAGGTTTTCCCTGTTCGATGCTCTACATTCATATTTCAACCCTCAAGACCTTGAAGTAGTTAATTAATCTACATAAAACATACGTAAGACATTCACACACTAGCTATTTTTTTTGTATAATTCTTTGTTAATATATACTTAGAATAATAACATCGATGTGTATTTTCTTTGTACTCTATAGCTACACTAAAACATCATCTTATACTTAACAATATATTGTTGTCATTCTAGTCGAAACTTCTAAGTTTCCTGTATCTTAGTTATAATCTGTTATCTAAATAGTAACAAAATATATATGTATATATATATATGTGTGTGTGTACAAAATCAAAATATCGTCGAAACTTAAACGTTGAATGTGAAGCGTTTATTTATTTATTATTTAAACTGCAGTTGCGTATATTTGGATAAACACAATGAGAAAGTACGTTTACCTGCATGTGTAGTAAAAAGTGATCTAAAAAACTTGAGATAGTAAAGAAAATGCCAAAAATAATTGCAAAAGGCTAAGTTAGCTGTGATTTTTTTTTCAACAAGCTTCTTCTATGTTCTATGTGAATACAATTTTGGTTTTAAAATGTCAAACATAAAATGTAAATTTTAATAAATTCCCAAAACTATAAAAATACTATAATAAATAAATATTTACAACATACATACACAATTATCGTCAGTTCCTAAAGTAAGCAACTTAATGCTTATGTTATAGGTAACAGTCGACTGGTATACCTACATATATTTTGTTTTCGATAAACATACATATAAATAATACATATATAAAAAAATAAATATATACCACCCAGGATCGGGATTGGAATCGAACCCAGAACCCCCGGAGCAGAAACAGTCACTACAAACTGCGCCAGCGGGCTAGTCAATATGAATCAAGAATAAAAAATTAATTAGTTAACAGTCTTCCAGTAATTAGTCCAAGTCCACCGGGGACAGTTACAATGTATATATACATATTAAATACATTCTTACAAACTACATGCAACCTAATAAGTTACATTAGCTACTTATAAAATTATTACAAAGGAAATTTTTTAAATTTTTATGCTCAAAAAGATAAATAGTGCACTGTTTCGCATCATAACAGAATTCTGTGAAGCATTGTTCATAACTTTTATTATGTAATATATAAGAGTTTTAATCTTATTTTAGGTGATATTGGACCGTATTTTTTAACCGACGTCAAAAAAGGAGGAGGTTACTCAATTTGACCGTACATTTTTATTTTTTTAATGTATGTTCGGGGATACCTTCGTCGTTTATGAACCGATTTATATAATTATTTTTTTGTAGGAAAGGAGATATCCCTGGTTTGGTACCATGATAAGGAAACCAGGATTTGATATTGGGATCCCAGAGAAATCGATATGGGTGTACCGATTACCGATGATAATTTTTAATTTAATCGAAAGCCGATGTTGATCATGTCACATTTAAATTTCATCGATATCTAATTACAACTTTTAAAGTCATCTTTGATAATGCGTATTTACTTGACTATTTTTTCGTCTACCTACGTTGTATTACTTGTCGATATAATTTAAGTCGGTTTTTCTTCGTTTGCCTGCAAACACAATTGTTTTTAAGAATATAAATAAAAACGAGTATGCTTTAGACCATACGACTGAAATAAAACTTCTTTAGCTTCATTAGCCCTGCACTGTGTCTTAGATATACGAAACGTAACTAGCTAGGAGAGAAAGAGAGAAAGAAAATGTGTTCTCAAATCACTCTATCTTGCCTCTACAGTAATACGAAACGTAAGTCTCACTCTTCCTATCTTTACTAACTTATATCTCCCTCTCAATTTCCGTTCACCTCGCCCGATCACACTTTTCGTAACGCTCTCGTCATACATTCACCAGCTTACTCCCCAAGTCAAGCGTACCTAAAGAAGTTTTACTTTAAAATAAAGATTATCTCTTATGGTTTTACTTGCGTTAGCTTTTATTCTATTACTATAAGAAACATCCACTTTGGTGTAGTGGTGAGTGTGTCATGTTCGCACCTAAACACCGACGGTTTGCGGGTTCGATTCCAGCTCGGGATGAATATTTGTATTTGTACAAATATTTCTTTTCGGTTTGCATGTCTGTCCTTTTCCTGTCGGTCCCGGTTGTCATAATATACACCTGATAGCGATCGTTACATATAGAATATATCCGCCAACCCTCAGTAGAGCAGCGTGGTGATTAAGCTCCAATCCTCCTAGAGAGTAAGAGACGTGTGCCCAGCAATAAGATGTTGCTGGCTGAATCGTGAAAAAACAAAGTACAATTGTTTATATCTTCTGTATAATTGTTTAGTGGTTTAATATTTTTTTCTAGACAACCTTTGGGCATAGAACACGAAATAGCAGCAGTAATTATACAACAATGATAATAATGTTAAATAAATGTAATAAATATTAAGTCGTTTCAGACCTTATCAGAATATGAAAATAAATGTTTTTTTAAATGTCATCATCATCATCATTACAGCCTATACAGTCCACTGCTGGACATAGGCCTCCACAAGTTTACGCCAAAAATAACGAGAACTCATGTGTTTTGCCCATAGTCACCACGCTGGACAGGCGGGTTGGTGACCGCAGGGCTGGCTTTGTCGCACCAAAGACGCTGCTGCCCGTCTTCGGCCTATTCTGTTATTATTCTATTGTCTATATTCCTAAATGTATTTCTTCTTTATAACTTTACAATAAATTTCATATATCAAGTGTTTGTATATAAATATTCTGCAAAGCAATCGTGTTATACTTACTTAATAGTTTTATATTTTATTTCTATAGATATATACATAATAAAGGGCTTCTTATATCACTTTGCAACAACAAAACATCGTGCTTTTAGCGGCCGGAACAAGTCTTTTATCTGAAAGAAATGAGGTGTACGTACAATTACGTATAGTCAGTTCTATTCGCGACTAGGTGAGCCTTCATATTTTACTCTTATATCGATTATAAGCTTATTTTATAAAAAAAAAAAATAGTAGTAAAAGAGTTTTTACCGGCCGATGTTTTTAACGCCATCATTAACAATTTATTTCATTTTGTGGGTAATGTAACTGGCCGAATTTAACAGCACGACGTGGACTAAGAAGGGACCTTTGTCTTTGTTTGTGTAGCTCTTTGGTGCTTCGGAAAAAGACTGGTGAATACTGTTACGTGATGGTAATTTTAGGTGAAGGATTGCCTGTGGTCGAAACTGCCAAAAGTTTGCGACTTTGAAGACCATCTGGATCCGAATGGTCCAGAGGGCAGTCCAAGTCCATCGTGAATTAATTAAAATAAAATAAAAACTAAGTATATAAGATTATTTTTCTTTTATTGTGAGAGTACAAATAGATAAACTTAAGAAACTAAAGAAACGACATTCAAAGTTTATTATTCTATAAGTATTCTTCTTCACAAATTCTAATAATTATAAATAACTAAATAAATTTTACAACATTCCTTCTGACATCGTTTTATCTCTCTTAATATAAACTTTAATTACGGCCAGCTATGCTTGACATAATTTACCTAAAGACATTCCAAAGGAATTTCTTTATAATAATCAATCAATCTTAGTCCGTCTATTACAGATGATTTAGACAGTGTCAGACAGACACTGTGTTGCCTAGGACACTCTTCAGGAAAACGCAGAGTTGCCTAAGCTCTGCACCACCCTCTCGACCTCACTGACTAGGCCCACAGGAACGACGAGTAGATACGTGTGGAGCCAGTTCGGCTTCAGAACTCTTTCGCATTTTAGAGCTATGTCACGAATACTTGACGGAGACCCCATTCCGGGTTTCAAATGAAGTTCTCTCTTCTTCTCCAGGGCCCTAATGATTTTGAGCCAGGTTTATCACTCGGTCGCCTTTTACGACCCCCACGGGAAGGAAGGAGGTGGTGCTATTCTACTCGGCCGACACCACACGGCATATAATAATATAACAAATAATTATAAATAAAAAATATAAAACTAATCATAAATAACCTACTACGTATATACAGACAATACATATAAATCAAAATGTTAAAGTAAATTAATTAACCAACTATTTTCACTATAAAACTTAACAACAGAGTTGAAAACACAACCAATAATTGTGTTTGTTCGCAAATGAAAAAAAAACCGACTTCAATCATATCGACAAGTAATACGTAGGTAGGTATAACGTAGGTACACGAACAAAATTAAAAAAAGCACTAGTCGCCACTACGATTTTTGTAACTTAACCTCGATTTCTCTGGGATGCCATCATCAGATCCTAGTCTCCTTTTAATGTACCACCCATGTTACATCTCCTTTCCAACAAAAAAAGAACCATCAAAATCGGTTACCAAATGACGAAGTTATCCGCGATGAGTTCACGCCATTTTTGGCGCGAACTTATGGTATGCTATGTCCAGCAGTGGACCATATTAGGCTGAAATGATGATGATGATGATGATGAAGTTATCCGCGAACACACAGAAAAATATATATACAGTCGAATTGAGAAACCTCCTCTTTTTTTAAGTCAATTAAAAACACCAAAATCTTTCTAACACGTGGGTTAACCACAGCTAACGCAAGCGAAAAACGTTTTGAGACTAAAGATTTTTTCCAGTCAAATGTAGGTCACACTACATCGCCGTTTCTATATTGTGTTCAACCATAAATCGCAGCACGCGATCCGAAAATACCCCCATTACTATGTCTTCCAGCCCTCCGTTTGCATCCTCATCATGAAAATGAAATATATAATACGACCTCTACTGACCCTTGTATACTCACATAAAGTATTGGTTTCTTTGTTTTAAGTAAACTACAAAATGAGAAATATAATTATGATAAAATTTAATCGGAAAGTTAATAGTATCAGTCAAAAAATCAATTGTTTACGGGTTATCTGATGTTAAGTAAACTATTTTTTTTTAATTATAACGCTTTAAAATTTCAAATACGTATTGTTATAACAACTTGAATGTTAAACAGCAAATCCACGCTTAAATTAGCACAATCCCTAGCTCAAAATTCATCAACTTAAAATTTATTTTAACTTCACTTGCATGATTAGCTTAAGATAACAGACATTTGAGGGACTTTTTATTTTTATTTTTTACATATATAAGTCTGCAAATTATTGTATTTGTGCGTTTAATAAGTATTTAAAAAATGTTCATATATGGCAAAAAAAATGTAAATGTGCTTATAGCTACGTGATACTAAAATATGATCATAGTAACTATTCACACCCTCTAGTAAAAAGTTATAAGCCCATAATACTGTACGTATCACACACGAACACACACACAGAGACACACACAACACTCACACACAAACACACACACACACACACACACACACACACGTTTTACGTGATCGCAACGCAATGCCGTAAACGCTGTACTTCCCTGGCGAAAAGCCAACAATTTTAATTTACTACCGTTTCGGCAAACGCAATTCCGCTCCCAATATGCTTTCCGCATCCATTGGATCTTAGATCAACAGTGGCCGTAAATAATGGCTGACTAGATCTTATCACCCCATCTTTGAATATTTCAGACAAAAAAAAATAAAGAAATTAACTTTTTTCGTAATAATTTATTTAAAATATTATATTTACTTATTTAACTTTATTTCGCAACTTCAAGTCAAAATTCAAAATGGGCTTGAATTTTTTTTTCATGCGGAACGTGATCGTAAACGTAACACATACGGAACCTTCTATTTTATTTTCTTCTATTTCATCGAAAGAACGCAACACCTATTATACTTTGCAGATATATTTACAGATATATAATAATCATTGATTGTGTTTGTTAAAAATATATACTTAAAAAATGTACAAGTGCAAATCTTTACATTGTAGATAATATTTTTTTTTAACTTTTTGGAAACAGTAACAACTATACAATTTTTCATTTTTGGCTACGCATCACGCATAAAGTATTAAATGGGTTTTAGTAGAACTGGTTATAGTAAAGATTAGCAAGATTTGGTAACTCTAAACTACTACTGCGTACTTTTTATCCCAAAATTAAATACAGTTCCATATAGAGAAGGAATGAAAGTCAAAATGTGTTACAGTGAACGAGTCGCGGGTATAGCTAGTTATGAATAAAACGAAATAAGAGAAAAAAGTGTTATCCCACCAAGACCCAATCCATCTTATTAACAAAGGTAGTTCCATGCCGGTGACATTAATCCAAGTTTTGTTATTTTCTCGTAAAATAAGACATTTTTACTAATAATAATTGAAATAAACTTAAAACAAGAAAAAGTACTAGCACTTTTACATAACAATGCAAATTTGAATTGAATGCTAATTATAACTTGGAAAATCAAATTCATCTGATTCAAAACAGAGTTTCAATTTTCGAGTAAAACCACACGATGACAACTGTTAACCACACATTACTATAACAAAATACCAAAACTAAATCCTTGCTTAGTATCGCTAGTATATTTTTTTTCTTTGTGCTATTAAATTACACGCGCTCGATAAAATAATTACTCCTCAAAAGATGAGCCAGTTTTTTTTTTAATACAATAATTAACTGACCGACTTTATCCTTTGTATGACGTTAAACACGTGTTGTTAAAATGATAAATACATTTTTTGAAAATTTCTAATTTTTTAAGTGACTTTATTTTATTTTTATAAACTTTCTACAATCGATTAGAAAACTTATACAAATACGGTTGGAGTAGTTTCAGCCCCACTGGAGTTGAAATGTTTCCAAACTATAAAGCTTGCTTTACTTACTTGCTCTGTAGATTTACCCAAATAATTCTATACTTGCTTATTACTTATTAATTTTGTTATTTTTCCTTATCCTAGATGGACAAAGAGGTCAATGCCCAGCAGTGGAATTCTACTGGCTGAATCAGTCATGTTATTATTTTAAAGCCTATTATCCTAGACTTATCCTTCTAAATAAGTGGAATAATTAGTAGAAAAAGATTTTTTCCGAGAATTGGTACGTTTTGATTTAGCTCATTCATTATTATAAAGGACACTTTGTAATGACATTTTGGAATGTTTGTAATGTATTAAAAGGACATGTTGTTTGTATTTTTTTTTTTAACAAATTGTTGTTATTATTTTAAAAGTTTATAAATTACGAAAGAAAATGTATCAAATAGATTAATATACAAAGACCGTAAATAATTATGTAAATTAATCAACTTATGTAATAAACTAGAATATTACTATGTGAAAAAATATATTTCTTAATTATTTTACCTTTTGGTTACAAAATATGTACTTGATTTTTTATTTTTTATTTTTGTAAATTTTACATGTGTTTGAGCGTATGTTGTATCACCACACCTATATATAAACATACAGACTAAATAGCTTATCCAACTTGCAAATGTGAGGTGTTGCACAGTGGCAGGACAAATATGCCATTGCAGAATTCAGACATCTTTTTTCTGCCATTTCCGTCAAGTATCGTGTTGAAATTTAAAACAAAAAAGACAATTCCAAAAAATATTCTACTTATAATATTCTTAAGAAATCTTTCGAATTTTTAGTACATTTTATTTGTAGTTAAATTTTTCTTTCCAGATAAATATGATATTTTATTACATTTTTCAATTATATATTTATCTCTAAGAAATATTAAATTAGTTAAGTATTTAATTTTTAATTTAACCCGTAGAATGGTACGTCTTCATTAAGAATACGTATAACTAAAATAAGAACAATGGAATAAAAGCTTTTAATGCAAGTAATAAATTGAGTAATGGTGTATCTCAAAATATTCAGTTAGATTGTTGTACCTGACGCGTTATTAAGGGACAAAATCTTAACGAGTTTTTAAGCCTTTCGGAATTAGAAGAGAATTATGAACTTTATGGACTTTAGTATTAAACACAAATCAGAACCTTTTTGTATTTTTTTATCAAAAACATATTTATGATTTGAAAGATTCCCCCCATCTCCTCCTTTTTCTAAATTTGAAAAAAGTAAAATAATAACGTTTTCTAGAGTTAACATCATCAAGTATTTTGGGGTTTACATCGATTCTAAGCTGCTTTTCGATTATCAAATTGGTTATAATTATATCCGAGAGGGCTAACCGAATGCTTGTTTTTTTGCTGAGGATTTCAAAAGAATTTAAACATTTATCTACGCTTATAACATTATTTATTATATAATGCTTTTGTTAGATCTACTTTAGAGTATGCTTCTTCTGTGTAGAATCCTCAGTATAAGAATCACATCTCTAGAATAGAACGTATTCATAATCGTTTTGTCAGGGCCCTTGAGTCGACCACAACTATGACCAAAGAAATTTTGTTACCGCCAAAGAAATGTTTTTATGCCGCAGACCGACGTGTTCAACGGGATCAAGTAGTACTGTATAAAATCATATTAAGTCATGTTGATTCGCTTTATCTACTCTTGAGATTGTTTTACCATTCATTATGCATACCAGACATTATGCATTCCTGCAACCAAAACTAATTTTGCACGAAATTAATTTATTAATAAAGTTGTTGACGTATGACAAGTTTTTTTGTTAATTGTAATATATTTGATATTTCATTCATAGTTAAATTAAATTATCATTTTTTTTTTTACACTTTCTCTCTCTGTAATCCCAATTATTCGATACAAATTTTACTTGGTTTCGAAAGGCGCATCTACGCCACGTCCTTTATATTATGTGTTAAATAATCATTGGAAACTGTTTTGGTAATGACTTTTCAATATAATACATATTATATATGTATAAAAATAAATTATGTAGTGTTTTTTTCAATAAAAATGAATAAATAAATAAATAAAAGTACATAATGAATCTTTATTAATATAACGTCATTAAGTATTAACAGATAGACTTTATTAGATAAGAATTATTTAATTATTTTTTTATGAATAAAAAGAGTAACAATTTTCTGACAATCAAAAAATGATTTCAAAATTTAAAATTCATAATTATTTTATCACGCTTCAGTCTGTAATATCCCCCTTCTGGGCATAGGCCTCTTTCCCCATACAGGAGAAGAATCGGAGCTTAATCCACCACGCTGCTCCAATGCGGGCTGGCGGGTTGCTATCAGGTGTACATGATAACAACCGGGACCGACAGCTTAACGTGCTCTCCGAGGCACGGTGGGAAGATCCACAAGGACTGAATAACACCCAGACCATAGCAAACACCTGTATGGCCAATACAAATGTTTGTCATGTGCGGGGATCGACCTCGTAACCGCCAGCGCAACAGACACAATCCATGGCTGTGACCGTTGCGCCAACGCGGCGTCATTATTTTTAACCGACTTCCAAAAAAGGAGGAGGTTCTCAATTCGACTGTATTTTTTTTTTTATGTATGTTACATCAGAACTTTTGACCGGGTAGACCGATTTCGACAAATTTTATTTTAATCGAAAGGTGGTGTGTGCCACTTGGTCCCATTTAAATTTATTTGAGATCTAACAACTACTTTTCGAGTTATATCTAATAATGTGTTTTTACTTGACGCTTTTTTCGTCGACCTACGTTGTATTATACCGCATTACTTTCTACTGGATGTACCGATTTTGATAATTCTTTTTTTGTTGGAAAGGGGATATCCCTAGTTTGGTACCATGATAAGGAAACCAGGATCTGATGATGGGATCTCAGAGAAATCGAGGGAAACTCTCGGAAATCCGCAACAACTTTTTACTGGGTGTACCGATTTTGATAATTTTTAATTTAATCTAAAGCTGATGTTTATCGTGTGATTACATATAAATTTTATCGAGATCTGATAACTACTTTTTGAGTAATCTTTGATAACGCGTAGTTGCTTGACTATTTTTTCGTCGATCTACGTTGTATTACTTGTCGATGTAATTGAAGTCGGTTTTTTTTTCGTTTGCGAGCAAACACAATTATATCAGGTTCAATTATTCACGACAATAAAATATCACTTATTAGCAAGCGATCATTTCTAAGAATGACATTTTCACTTAAAGCCCCACTGAGACGCGTCCACTTACTCACTGAAAATACCCGAAATCTATTATGATTTGTGTTAGTGGTTCGTCGTAAAAACGGATTTGTCATTAACTAATAACTTACTACGCTTTATTTATTTACCGTCTTAGATATTAACCATAGCTTTTGTAAAAAATATAAAATGAGACAACGGTCATACATGCAACTTTACTATAATAATCATATATATTAATATGCAAAGGTTAAGATGTTTGCCTCGATTTTTAGAAAAAACCTCACAATTACTCCACATTAATTATACATAGTTATATCATTTTATAGATAATTGCTTGCTTTACCGGCATCTACAAGTAAAACATTTATTATTGCTTTTGTTTTTGTAAATTAATTAATTATTAAAATTATATCGTATGACGGCTTTAATTTTGAAACAACGTCGACATGATTGACGGTCGGTAATTTATTTACTTATTTATTGCAAATTATTCGCAATAAATATATTATTTATTATATAAGGTATTGCTAGTTTACAATTATTTTACTAGATTAAAAAGAAACTTAAAAGTAACAACTGTTCTGCTGTAGTGATCAATAAAACTTCATTAAAGTTGGTTGCAGTTCGATCCTCAGTCCGAGCGAATATTTCTCGATTTTCCTATTTAGTTCTTATTGGTTTCTCAGGCGTACCTCAGAGAATACTTAGTTTTTCTGTGAATATAGTAGTAACAGTGTGTTAGTAGTGTGTTAGTGTGTTACAATTATAATCATAGGAAATAAACAAAGAAAATAAACATTATTGTTACGAATCCGCTTCTTTCATTAGTTCATGGTTTGGTTTTTTTCTAGAAATCTAGACTAGGCTAATAAATAGATATTTCATTCTTATATACTTCTATTATTTTTATAAATACACTAACAATATCTTAATTTATTGATATAATTATCAGATCACACCCTTATTTTTGTTTATAGAATTTTATTAACAATATCTCAAGGTCTGTACACTATGAGTTTTAAGTTTTGCATTGTAAATATGTTTTTGTTGTTAAATTTCAATATAAATTGTCATATAAACATTGTAATATCTTTTTCAAAACATTAGTTTAAGTAACTTGTATATTATATCATTATATTATAAGTAAACTTATAATATAATGATATAATATCCTGATGTGAACATATATGGATGAAGTTGATATTATTTAATAACAGTTGCTATATTGTCTAATTCGACAGTAATCAATAACAACAAAATCCTATATATTTACATAAATAAAAATATTTTTACGCAACGTCTTTATGTTATAAAGTATAAATGCAATTGAAAGTAAGTCCATATTCTTAAGACTACATTGGTATGTCGTAACAATTTGAACATGTTTTTTAATAGTTTTATACAGAACCTTCGATTGATCTTTTGGATCCCCAACATATCGATGTGGTGTAGGCGGAGCTGAATGACGCATCGTCGCGCCCCGAATGCGCTCGCCGAGCCTTCACAGCGATCAACAGAGTTAGAGATTAAAGATGTGTCACAAAAAACTGTAAATTATAAAAACCATCAACATTTTTTTCAATGCGTTTTGAAATACAAATAATTATAATATATACAATTTTTTGTTTTAATATCTTTTAAACAAATAATATTTTTGGAAATGTTTCCAGTTTGAATCTTTAGTAATTTTACCAAATATTTGAACATATATTTCGTCGGTCTCGCTGCTGTTCTTTGGCAATCACATGAACCCGTATGTTCCGTTACTTGTTGTAAGCACCTGATAAAGATCTTTACTCTTGGTTGGTAGGGAATTATCCACTAAACTGTAGTGGAACAGCGTTACTGAGCAAACTCTGATCCTTTTAATATGAAGAAGAAGAGGTCTTTCCCGGTTGTAGTATATTTACAGCCTGACAATTTTTATCCACCCAGTTTTGTCCACCTGACTACATCACATTGTATAGAGAAAATATAGCTAAAAGAATAATTAATAGTTGCGTTTTAGCAAAAATGGTCTAATTTATGTTATTGCCTAATTTAAAAGCAATAACTGGAAGTCATATTGAAAAAATTAAAATAAAACCATTATTTTTTCCAGTGTGGACTATACGTCGATGTTCGTGTCCTCTGGTGGGTATTACAAATTAAGGTCTCATAAACTACAAATTACCGACACAATTATAAATTTTACACGTTCCCTCACTTATTGTTACTCATTAGGTATTAAGTGAAAGTACGTGTTTCAATCGTAGCACTGTTAAAAGGTTTGGTTTGGCACTGTTAAAACATTGAAATGAGAAGTTTAGTTAAGGAATAATTTGAAACAAGAAAATGCGATATCCTTTCACATGAATATAGAATAGGTACATCATTTGTAATCCAATATATAAAATTCTCGTGTCGCTGTGTTTGTAGTTAAACTCCTCCGAAACGGCTCGACCGATTTTCATGAAATTTTGTGTGCATATTGGGTGGGTCTGAGAATCGAACAACATTTATTTATCATCCCCCGAAATGTTAAGGGTAGTCCACCTCTAATTTTTTTTTAATTTTTGGATAAAATATTAATTTTTTATTTTATTGTGATTTGGCGTTGAAAAATACATACAACCCTAAATTTTGACCCTTCTGCCACCAACCCCTATTTTCTATAGCGTTTAGCGGCAAGACAACGTTTGCCGAGTCAGCTAATATTTATTTATATATGAACTTCTAGTTTCCGAAGCTATTATTTTTATATTTCTACAGAAACTTTTTTACACCCGAAGTATTGTATAAATCTAAGAAACAATTAAATAATATACCAGATTATAAATAAAATATCGTACATAATAGTATATGCTACTAAAAACAAATATTCTCTGGAAAAAATATTAATTTTAGGTACTTTGTCTATTTTATCTATTATTATGATTTTAATATTTATTCATATACTAGCTGACCACGCAAACGTTGTTTTGTCATATATGTTATTAACCCACTAAATCCCACTCTTTAAATTAGGGTTATGAAAAATAGATGTTGGCCGATTCTTAGACTGAATCTGTCCACCTGTTTCGGAGGAGTATTTTAACTAACAATGTGACACAAAAATTTTATATATAATATAATAATTGTTTGTATATATAATATTTTTTTTAAATAATTGTCATTGTTTTAAAGAGTGAAATTTAAAAGAATGACAATCTATGTCATATAGTAGGTACCTAGTTTATGAATATTTTTATTAAAATATATGTATGTAATGTATGTATTTATGTTTGTATTTCTATATTATGTATATGAATTATTTGCTCGTGTATATAATGTAGCGATTGCCACTAACTTTACCTTATTTTTCCTTCCTTTTTTCCTTAATATGAATTTAACTAATACTCAATTTTGCACACCTACAAAAGTCTGCTCTTGTACGTCCTAAGGTTTTATTTTATTTTATTTTATGGTTTACCAACAGATATACATCAAATATAGTATTTAGAGTACAGTATATAAAAATCGTCATGTTAGGATGTAGATCCAATTACAGGCAAACACAGCTTCCTCATTTAGTCATTAAGTCAAAATAATGAAAGCGAGAGAATAATAATTATAGGATAAGTTTAGAGAATCATTTTTTAGGTTAAGTTACGAGCTTTAAAATGTTTGACTAATTTTCTATATGTGCCAAAACTACTGTGAAATATGTCTATCTTTGTTTTTTGATAAAAAACGTTATGATCCCGACAGATTCTCGGCAACAAGCTATTGAAGCCCAATTTGGTTCTATATCCTTTGACATACAATGGCTTAAAGTTAACAATCCTAGAGTTACGCCTTGGAACAACAAAACCAATCCGAGACAACAGTCGTGGACAGTCCAATAGGCCTCTAGAAATCTTGTACAACAAGATTTGGTCAGCAATCCAACGGCGATCGACCAATGTGGTGATGTTAAAGTGTTTTAACCGATCCTCATAGGAATGCAGTTCTCTTATTTTTCCTTGGTGAACCGCAAGGTAGAAAAGAAATCTCTTCTGTATACGCTCTATTCGACCAATATGACAATGGTAGTGCGGGTTCCAAACACTAGAACAATATTTTAAGATGGAACGAACTAGGGCATTATAGGTGCATTTTAGAGCAGATATACTTTTAAAGTTCTTACAGTTTCTCCATATAAACCCTAGCATCTTAAAGGACCTGGAGACTATAGAATCAATGTGAGCAGTGAAGGATAACTTTTTATCTAGTATTACTCCTAAATCCCGAATTTGATCGACTACGTCTAAATAATCGTTTTGGACATGGTATTTTGTTAAAATAGGTTTGCGTTGTTTAGTGAATGTAATATGCTTGCACTTTTGAGTATTAAGGGGTAATTTATTATTTAATGTCCAGTCAGAAATACGACTCAAATCCTCTTGAAGCAAATCAGCGTCAGATGCACATTTAATCGTTTTAAAAATTTTAAGATTATCCGCGAATAAAGAGAAATTTGGGTGGCGAATTTCATTTGCCAAATCGTTTATAAATAACAAGAAAAGAATAGGACCTAAATGTGAGCCCTGTGGAACACCAGATTTTATTTCAAATTCCTTAGATTCATAGCCACAAACCACAACTTTTTGGAACCTAGGTGACAGATATGATGAAAACCATTTTAGTAGGTCTCCATGGCTTAATTTGTTCAGAAGTAAAGAATGGTCTACCCTATCAAAAGCCTTACTAATATCAGCGTAAATGGCATCAACTTGTTCACCTCTGTCGATGGCTTCTGTTACTTCAGTCACGTATGTGGCGAGATTAGTCATCGTGGACATTTTATCACGAAACCCATGTTGTTCCGACACTAATATAGGTTTAAGATGATTGGTTAAAATTAGACACACAACTGACTCTAACAACTTACCGAAAATGGGTAAAAGTATACCGAGAGTGGGTTGGCTGGTAGAGAATACTTTTAGCATTAAGCCCGCCTTTTGTACAATTTTTTTATGTATTATGTGATAAAATATTAATAAATAAATAAATGTTAGCGATGCCGCTGTAAAAATTAGCGCTGGACGTGGTCTATTCGTGTAGGTTAAATGAACTCAAATACTGACAGTATGGAAGAAACCTTCAGGCATAACATCATATAAACCATCATATAAGTAGCTAACGAACATTGCTGGAGACACCGAATCTTATCGTGTCTTATCTCATCGTGTCTCTTACTAAACCTAAATTTTTTATAATATTCATTGAACTTTGTGTGGCACGAATAAATAATTATTCTTAATAATTATATTTTGTAGTAGGACGTTTTGGCCTTTTTATTTCAACGTTCTATTTATTTATTCAGATTTTTAATATAAATCCGTTAAATTTAAGGTTAATAATATATTAACACTAGGTGTGTTAATATAATTGAATCAAGATAGCCTTGCAGACCTTTGTGACAACTTTGATGGTGACTTTTGAATATTAATGTCAGTTTTGTACTTTACTTATTGAAACAGCATTAATTATCTCAGTAGACAACAGATAACTGTAATGACTAAAGAAGGCTTAACTAAAGACAAAAGCACTGAAAAACTAAGCCATTTTACCAAAGTACGACTGATAATTTTATGGGTTTATAGTTATTAAGAAGAAAAAAAAATGCGGACGAGAAATAAGAATTGTCCACAGAATTGTCTACGCCTATCCGCAGTGACGTAGTGTGGTGAATTGAGCTCCAAACTTTTCCTTCTATATAGGCTCTCTCTAGGTAAAGATTATTTAGTACAGCTTATTTCATACCAGAACGACCGCCTAAATTAACAAGTTAAAATCAAGTATAAACGTTTACATGGAATTTAATTCGCTCAATAAAACAAAATAGTTTAATATCTTCAAATATTTCAATATTTCGCCAGTCGTCAAGATGTTGTCAAAAAGGTTTTCGCTTCGAACCAATTAATTTTTCAAATATAGGTCCAATATTGAACGGAATAAGGATCTATTTAGCTTATTATTATGTTTTATTTGTAAGAAATTTGCTCCCCTTGTTTACAGGACACCGTTATCCTCTGAGAGTTCTATAGAGCCATGTAAAATTCAAAAATTATTGTATCAAATAGATATTTCACGAATGGTATATAAATGTTCTTATTTTCTTTATCATTAAACGTTTATTATCTTTTATCATTAAACATTAATCTTTTCCTGTAAAATAGTCACAACCTCCTTTATTTCTTAATGTATAGTTAAATGTTTTCCATTAATTTAATTGACGACGAGACGAAACGAAACGATAATCGCTGGTCTGCATCATAACCACGCATAACCGCATCGAGCGGGCAGTTTTAAACGATAATAACAAAACAAACACAATAGTTGCCGGCGTTCCCGAACGCGCACAATAACAAACCACACACAGATAAGCCAATTCACAAGTTTCCCGACGTTCACGTTTGGAAATAGAGCGAGCGACGTCGCACCCACACCGGCGCGCCGGCCGGGGATCTACACACACATACATAGACGCCAGTATTAACTGAGCTGCGGTAGTCATATGTGTGCGGCTCGTTTGTACGCGGTCAGTGTCGCGCTACGTCATTTGATAGGTCAAGTTAAGTGGTTTCAGAGCGAGAGGGCGATAACGCGGCCGCACACAGGCGCGCAGATAGGTTTCCCGGGCCCGGGCGTAGTACTAGAGACACATTGATCCACAGCGTCTGGCGGCATTGATTGTGCAGTTTCCTGCAACGCTGGTTGCCGTGGCGACCGCCCACCTCTATCTGCACCCGCCGCCTTCTATTTAGTAACTTTAGTACACGACTTTATTAGAAAATTTTGTGATCTTTGTCCGTTAGACTTTCTTATATTCTAATTCTAGTTATATACTTATTTTTGTCTAAAGATTATTCCTTATTTAATTGTACTCATTATCTATCATTAATTAATATAAAAATGAAATATAAATTTTAATTTTAAAACGGTATTGCAAATGAAAGTTAAATGTAATATTTATTGAAACTATAACCTTTATTTTTTAAATTACCCGGAGATAGCTACGATGAATCATCAGTCATTTTCTCCCGTTAAGAGATAGGAAATGTTATTGAAAAATATATTCCGAAACTCCCGTTCAATGATATATTTTATAGCGCCTTTGTAAGTAGCACATAATTTACTCTGGAGTAAAAAGAAATGTTTCGTATATTAGAGGCAACGTATCGGGGAACGTACCTACAGCAGTTTTCGTGTAGTGGTGCGTGTAGTCGCTTGAACACTGACGGTTTGCCGGTTCGATTCCCACTCAGGATGGCTATTTCTATTTGTACAAATATTTCTATGGATGTCTGTTCTTGTTCTTGGGTACTATGCCCAGCAGTGGGATGTTACAGGCTAAATCGTGATTGGAGATTCAATGAAGTTATTCTGATTCATATTCTGCTGTGACATTTTCTTTTATAAGTTATGTGAATTGAAAGTAATTATAAGGTACAATATCCTCATAAATCAATCATTAAAATAAACTTTATATATTCAATAAAGTCGTATTTATATCTATATATATTGTATATATGTCGATAGGAACATGAGCCCAATTTGTAGATTATAGTATTGATCTGAAAAGGTAAACAACGTGTTAGAGATACACAAATAGAATAAAATCATAGTTCCCGCTGTGCGGAAACCACGTCGTGATCAGCGAATCTCAAAGCCCCACGGCGCGCCAATCCCCCCAGCGGGCGCCCGACGAGCTTACGCCTAATTGTTGGACAATCTACCGTTTTTTAAGGCTTAACATGTTAAATGATTTTTTTCCCGTAACCGCGTTAAAACTTTTATAAAGAGGCTTTATACTTTACCTAATAAATGTATTAAGATTCTATAATAGTCGAAGTTAAGATGTATTATACCTACAGATAGTTTTTCCACTATCTATACGAGACTCGTTATAATATAAATGTTTACGGAATCAAGGCGTCAAGTCACGTAAAAAAAGTATCAAAATATATTCCTTAATATTATTACATGTTTTACTGAGGATAAGGGACTACTTTTTCCATACTGTTTTCTCCCCTCATCACTGTATGTAATATGCAAAACATCGCAAAGTAATTCGGAACATACGCTCGCCGCGTCCGGCACAAAGAACACGCCGTTATTATTTATTATAGCTATTAACATTACAGACTATTTATCTTTCGTAATAAGCGCTATTTAGGGTCAATTTTCAGTTAATTGCCGCATAATATCTTTGATATACTGATTTCATTGAAAAACTTTAACAAAAAAATAAGACTTTTTTAAATTGAAATAATATTAAATCAAATTGAATGTACATCTATGTGTCTCATGTATGTATACTAAATTAGTTATTTGCTTTCATCTTTTAGTTGTCTGTGTTACATCATCAATTTCCTTAGATTTACACAAAATTTTTTCCTTTTTTTATTTATTTTATAACAGACATTCTATTTAATAAGTTAATAGAAACGTTCAAGTAAACGGCTATACGTTGTTTTAACAAGATTATCGAATAGTCTACTCAGCTTGATGTTTCTAAATTCACTCAGTTGGACTCGTCGACGAAGATTAATAAAAGCCGTTACTTTGCGAAACAATATCAATCTCTATGTTACATGATACACTGAGACAAGAACCCTAGAAATTGTTATTATATTATAGCCTATTCACTGCTTTATTGAATAAAATGTTAACGTGTTTTTTACATGTAATGTCATAAAGGATGCCTTGAAAGTTGACTATTATGAAACTAGTCTTCTGCATACAATCTGTTAATTGAAACCTGACACTCTTTTGAACTTCAACGACTATTGATCTCGCTATAAAAGTGCTTCGTTATAGAAATTAGACTTATCTATTAAGAAATTTCTTACAAGACTTCTTGATGAAAGAATACCGACAATTACGTTAAAAAATCAAGGATAATCAAGGATTCTTACATTAAATAAATTTTTAGTAAATTCGTTTTTATTCAAGAGCACAAGCGCCTAATTTAGTTAATAAATTGGAAGAAATTAGTAAACGAAATAGTTACTAATATATCTAATATATTTATATTTACAGATAAGTTTCACATATATGTGGATATTATTACTTTTTTACTTCGAAGTTAAACTTTTAAAAAGTGTCATTTCTAATTTTTTCTCAAGGTTAAGTACTATAAAAGTACAAAACAAACAAAAATGTTATGAAATTAAAATTGATGGAGTCAAGATTGGTCGAATATTGACAGGAATAAGAAAACATTGTGTATCTATGTATATAAATATGTATGTATTTTTTCTTTAAATATAATAAGAAATATTAGCATAGGTATGTGTTGGAACTGTTGAGGCAAAAATTCTTCATGATAATGCATTGAACTCTCGTGAGAACGTTGCTACCTTCTCCATTATTGAGACTGTTTGGCTCTGTTCCAATACATCGTACCACGTCGTTTGTTTTACAATTATGAAGTTCGATTCATATACGCGAATTATAATATTTATTTATTTATTAACCGTTAAACGGAAAATATTGCTTTGAAAATTTTTTTTGGTTTGTTTGTCTCCAAGTTAAAAAAAATATTTTGCTTTGATTTATTAATTTATTAAAATGCGTATCTTTTAACATAAATTGATATAGCCTCTACTGGTGGCATGGGCGCTAGCGAATTTTTTGCCCAGAAAATCGGCATAGAGATTCAACGGGGAAATGCTGCCAGCATTCTTGGCACCATTCCACGCGGAGATGATTTGTAGCGAAACTATGCGAATATTTGTAAATATTTAATTCTAAATCGTTAATTGTAAATATGTATAACATTGTCAAACTGCGAAATAAATGTATATTCCCACCCTCCCTTCCTTCAAAAAAAAATTTACATTATATAAAATTTATATGACTCTTTGACAACAGAATTCAGTTACGTAAATTACTTTGAATAAATATAATATATCGTTATATGACTAGAATAAAGAGACAATATTATAGGCTTCCAGTCTGCGCTACTGAGTCAACATCTAAAACTTCTTCATTCTAGTAGACTTTAATATTACTTTTGAATCGTTGTTTCTTTTGTTGAATAAATATGTGTTTTAGAAAAATAAAGAGAGTTTCTTAATAACAATTCTTTGTAAAATAAAATAATGAATACAAAACATCCTTAATTAGCACCGCAATTTAAAAAGTGCGACTTGTAATTTCTTTGAAAGATCGTCTCGTAATCCCCTCTCGCTCAGACCAACTGAAAAGCCTATTACGTTTATTGAGTATTATTCTGTTTTCCAATTTCATTCATTTCCTTCCTATTCATAGAAAAAGATACTTTTTTAATTAAACTCATAGCATTTAACTATTTCTGAGTAAATTTATTCGTTACTAGCGACCCGCCTCGGCTTCACATGGGTGCAATGCTGGTACTAAATATAAAATACAAAATAAATATAAAATAAAATAAATATAATATACGCGTAAAAAATGTGTTTATTTACGACATCACATTAAAAACTTCTAAAACTATCAGTGTTCCTCAACTATATTATACATGTAAACCTTTCTCTGGATTAGTTCTATTTACTTAAGAAAACCGCATCAAAATCCGTTGCGTAGTTTTAAAGATCTAAGGATAAAGACAGTGGGATGCGACTTTGGTTTATACTATTTAGTGAAATATAAATTATTATCTCTTCATATTTAAACCATGTTAAATTTTTATAGAGGTTTCTGCTGTTCAATTTTTCATATCGGAGTGTACTAATACACTGTCGGAAACGGTCAATAATTTTTTTAAATTTTATGCATTAAATTTTTAATCGTAAAAGTTCATAAGCAAATCATGTCATACAATTAAATGTTTATTATTAACTATAACATAATGAAAGGTGTGTACAAATCATGTCATACAGTTAAATCTTTATTATTATTATGATTTATTTATTTTCATTATTTTATACTTTATTGTACACCACAAATATATTACAAACAAAGCATAAAGATAGTTACAGACAGTGAAGTACAATGGGCGGACTTATGGCTAATTAGCCATTTCTTCCAGACAACCCATTACATTATTAACTATAACATAAACGTAACGTAATAAAAAATACAAATATATTTATCCACTTGTAAACGTGATAGGACAGTGGAATCGAATTTAACATCCATTGATTGCGACACAAGTAGTGTTTAATACGTATACGGCGAGCGGCGGCGATCGAACCAGCTCCCCGGACAGACTCTTTGTGCATTGTACATATACTAACCGAAAAGTATAAAGCCTAGTCTTCTCGGACGAATATCAACCATATTCAAAATCATTAAAGATAGATTTCGCATACAGATGAAGTTTGCACTCAACCGCAAAAGTCGCTTTTACAAAAATAAAGTTTAATGTAATATCAACTGTATAATAACATCAGTAAGGTTTTTTTTGCAACACGTCTACACTATGCAACGATTTTATAAAACTATACTCGAATTCGGAGAAGGTTTACGATTGTAAGCCTTGCTGTTAAAATTTAAGATATACTATCGTATGCGAATATTTCCGTGTCTGAAGAGTTGTGGTTCCGAACAGCAAGCAAGATGAAAATATGGGATTTAAATATTAACCAGCCACATTCTAGCTTTTGTGAGCTTTATTCTCTTATATTTTTTCACACTGTACGACGTCTGAGTGTCTAATCATTGTTTTAATGAATGTACGGAAAAAAGTGTCCTTTTTATGTAACCCGTACTAAAGAGAAGGCTGCTTTCATTTTTCGAATCGACATAATTTTTATATTTAAGATCTTGGTGACACTATAAAATTCTTTAAATACTTGTATGCACTAAGCTAAACAAGCTCTGAATAATGCGTACAATCTATTTCTGTTCCATCTATGTCTACCTACTCTTGCTGATTTGTTTTCTTTGGAGAGTAATTCGACTGCACCACAATCTCTAATATACCAGACATGTTATAGGAAACTCAATGCATTATATACATTGCTTCTTAAACACTAACTTGTTAGGAATCGTGTGAATATAAAACGCCAATGTATGCTGAGCTATAGTTTTGATATTATCGGATATGGAGCTCGGTAGCGGTCGTCTCGTCGCTATAGGCATGCTCGACCTACCCTAACACACAGCGCAGTACCCCCACTGCACCCTGCATTGCAATACAAAATGTCAAAGGTACATGCAACCGTAAGCTAATGGATTATTCATTCAGGGTATTTTTTGTTTTGACTATAAAGCCGTTTTAACTAAAATATCAAGATGTATTTGCATGACAATAACAGGACGGTTACGATTTAGATTTTTAGAAAAATTATAAATTGATATATAAAATTTTCGTGTCACAATGTTAGTTAAAATACTCCTCCGAAACGGGTGAACCGATTCATATGAATTTTTTGTGCATATCGGCTAGGTCTGAGAATTGGCCAACATCTATATGTCATACCCCTAAGCTATAAGGTGGGAGGGGGGATTTAGGGGATTAATAACATATATGTCAAAACAACGTTTTCCGGGGTCAGCTAGTCTTATATATAAAATTCTCGTGTCACAATGCTAGTTAAAATACTCATCCGAAACGGGTGAACCGATGCTTATGAAATTTTTTGTGCATATCGGGTAGGTTTGAGAATCGGCCAACATCTATTTTTCATACCCCTAAGTTATAAGGGCAGGGGATTAAGAGGGTTAATAACATTTATGGCAAGACAACGTTTGCGGAGCCAGATAGTAGTATTCATAAGAATAGATTGCATGTACATGAGAAGAAGAATATTGTGCAAATTATCTTATGATCAACTGAATGACGCAACGTAAACTTATGACTAAGGACAGAATCGTTTTAAAAAAACTACGAATTGACATTACACTTACTGTTCATTTAGGTATTTCAAGAACATACTTTTAGGAGCAAAAGATTTGTCATGTCAAGAACTTCAGCTTAGAATTCAATTATACCGATTTTGCTTAGCAACATTCTAAAAGCGATGTTAATATAGCATAAAATACTAGTTTTATTATATATTTATATTTAATGTATCAAAGGGTTATTAAATTTTTATTAAACTTTTCTCATTTTCTCTAATATTGGGTACATAAAATTGTTATACATTACCAGTTCTAACCAATATTGTCGCAATACATTTTTATTTTTAGCTTTCATAAGAAAAGAATATTTTGAATACATCTCTCAATATTTTATATTATTAACGATATTACATTTGTATGACCGGGTGTCAAAGTGTGTAAGTGTGTAAGTCTAGTCTTCAATTAATGCAATTAAATAAATTTATATGCATATTGTGCTGTGTGGCTACGGCACTAAAGAATTTAGCCACCCCCTCTCTTCCCGTGGGTGTCGTAAGAGGCGACTAAGGGATAACAAGGTTCCACAACCATCTTGGAACTTAAGAAGCCGACCGATGGCGGGATAACCATCCAACTGCTGGCTTTGAAATACACAGGCCGAAGACGGGCAGCAGCGTCTTTGGTGCGACAAAGCCAGTACTGCGGTCACCAACCCGCCTGCCCAGCGTGGTGACTATGGGCAAAACACATGAGTTCACGTTATTTTTGACGTAAACTTGTGGAGGCCTATGTCCAGCAGTGGACTGTATAGGCTGTAATAATGATGATATGCATATTTTTTAATAACTCGTCTTAGATTTTTATATTGGTTTTAATTGTTTCAATATGTGAATGTTACAAAGGTTGGATGTCTTTTTCGTATTTTGTTGAACATAACTTAAACTTTTATAATATAACATAACAAAACACTTTATTGTACCTACACCAAAACAGAAATAATACATATCAGATTGATTTTAACAAATCATCACAAGGTGCAAAGGATGGCCTTATCGCTGAAAAGCGATCTCTTCCAGGTAACCTAGGGGCAGAGGAGATGGTATTGCGTTGGTGTAGGTGTACAAATTGTGATTATAACATTTAAAGTGACACATCATATAGTTAAATAATCAAAACTTTGACGATAGAGTCGAGAGCAAAAGCTCGTGTAATCAAAAATTTATTTTGTAGTATTATGTACAATTGACGATTGACGCCGCGTTGGCGCAGCGGTCAAAGCACTGGCTTGTGACTGTTGCGCCGACAGTTACGGCTTCGATTCCCGCACATGACAAACATTTGTATTGGCCATACAGATGTTTGCCGTGGTCTGAATGTTTGTGCAGTCCTTGTGGGTCTCTCCACCATGCTTCGGAGAGCACGTTAAGCCGTTGGTCCCGGTTGTTATACACCTGACAGCGATCGTTACTCATATTAGGGAATAAATACGCCAACCCGCATTGGAGCAGCATGGTGAATTAAGCTCTGATCCTTCTCCTACATGGGGAAAGAGGCCTATGCCCAGCAGTGGGATATTACACGCGTTATGGATTCGATACCCGCAAATCGCCGTGTTTTAAGCGACTATTCGCACCACTATACCAGAGCGGTTGTTTCTACACAAGCTCTTAACCAAAAATTTTAATTTCTGGACAAAGCTGATAAATTTTCATATTTTAATCACTTCAGCCTATTGTAGTTCACTGCTGGATATAGGCCTCTACAATTTCGCGGAAAAAATGCGCCCTTAGTCGCCTCTTACGATACCCACTGGAAGAGAAGGGTGGCTATATTCTGTACTGCGGTAACCAAACAGCAGTTTCATTTTTTTAATGGGCAAAACTTATCTAGTAATGAAAAAAAACAAGATAAATTTTAAACAACCTGCAAACATTACATAAAGTTAACCACAAATATAAATAAAAATTTCAAAATCCACTTTCGATTCCACAGCTACGATAATAGGTCCTATAGTTAAACAAAGTTAAAACAAGAATCCCTGTCACGTTTGTAATACGTTTTACCTTTAAAATATAAGTTGACCATAACCATAAACCAAAACAAAAACAAAATTATGCATTTATAATAATATAATAAAATCATTACCACTCACAACAACCAGTTCGACACTTGAAATAATTCAATTAACTTAACCACATTGCATCAGTTGGTGTACCACGGAACCGGAAAATTAAATCCATATTAAGGTTTCTTAATTTCAACACAAATGTAATATTTAAATAATAACCAGTTACAATCTTAATTTTTTACAATTATGTTGTAAAAAACCTTAAACTGCTACTATTTATTTGATTATATCGTTTTTTAGTGGTTGAAATTTAGTAAAGGGATAAGAATATTGACAAAATTTAAAATATATATATATAGGTATCTTAAAATACCCCGGGAATGTCTTTGACATTTTTCAACATTTTAATTAATGAGACACGTTGGTGATGCGTTGGCGCAACGGTCACAGCACTGGTTTGTAGCTGTTGCGCTAGCATTGGCTGATGTCGCGCACATGACAAACATTTCTCCTACATGTGGAAAGAGCCATATGCATAACAGTGGGATTACAGGCTGAAACGTCGTGAAGCGTTATTTTAGAGAAAAAATCGTAACAAAACTTTCATAATAGGACTTAAAAAAATATCTAGAGAAACAGAAAAACATAACAACTGTGTTCAGAACAGAAAAATATATCTAATATAGACATCGCGATTTTCATGGAAAGGAACAAACTATAAATAATTTATTAAGAATTGACCGCAAATTCGCTCATACATGTTCTACGTGGGATTTTCAATTGAATAGGTATATTATTAGTTATAGGATCGAAATGTATCCTTGTAAAATCCTACCTACGATGCCTACGATGTCTGTTTGTGGACAACGTTATTTATAATTTATATCATTATTAGCTGACCTGGCGAATTTCGTATCGCCTAATTTTTATTCTTAAATATAATAATTACATATATCAAAATTAAATATAGCCTATCTTTCAAGTTGGATCAATCTGCACACGATGTGTAAATTTGATTAAAATCGATTAAGTAGTTTAAGAGTCCATCGCGGACAAACAACACACACAATTATATATATTAAGATTATGTAAGCACGTTTAAGTATGAACCATGATTACATGAAGCAGAAGCTTTGTTCCGTTACGAGTCATTGTGTATAATTTTAGTATTGTAGCTATTGACTTTTCAGCCTACGTATTAAGCCTATTTCCAAAGTAAAATATACTTATATACTATTATACTAATATTATAAGATTTTGTTTGTTTGAACGCGCTAATCACAGAAAACACTGGTTCGAATTAACAAAATATATTTGGATAGTTACCGAGAAAGGCTATATAATATTATATATATGTCCGTTTTTGTTTCACATTAACACGGGTGAATCACGTCGCACAACTAGTTACAATTTAAATAAACGTATAGACGAACAAAGAAAACTTAGAAAATTCTTTTATTAATTACCCACTAACGTATAAGTATACAATACACTTTTGTTTATTTCTTAATCATATCATTAAAAAAAACTGAGGTAATAAAAAAAACATTTAATAACAATATAAAGTACATAAACGTATTATAATTACTATCAAATTCTAAAATATTTTAAACCACGATGAATAAATAAATGATTTGAATTTTACCTTTTTCAAAAGATATCGAAATTTACAATGTAAACCTTTGATTATCTCTTAAGACAATCTCAGTAGTTGCATGTATCTCTCAGCACGATACTTGTACGGGAAAACAAAATTAGTTATTATGTTCACTTGTACAAAATATTAACTTAAGGTCAAACTATTGTTGAGTGATATAAAAATAATAATTATGTATGTATATTTTACGTGAATCATTTTATTTAGTTAGTTTTTCGAAATTATAATATGGATGGAGTATTGGGTCGTGATAAAATAAAAATGAAACAAAATATTTATTTTGCAAAAATATGTCAACATTTTTCAAGAAAGTTAGCAAATTGAACACATTAGAAGTACCAGGTAGGTATGGGTGTGTCGGAGGTGCGCGGCGGTATCCATGACGACCGACGGATGCGCCGCCATCGCGCTAACTTGCATCCCGGGGAATAGGAAGACCAACGTTCGTGCAAAAAATTGTGACTATTATAAAAAATAGTCAACAAATAGTATGTATAGTCAGTGACATATTACAATAAATTAAATTATTTTATAGTATGCTAAAAGTTTTATTAGTGTTTACATTTTTTTTTTTCTTTTTGCAATTAAAACAGTGTAAATAAATGTCTGTAAAAATCTGAATTTATAAATTGAAATGAAAATGGGAAACATATTAGTCAATAAAAATATATAATAGATGTTGTCGTAGGATGTCGTAGACGTTACATGTGTTGTCTATTAGTTATGTGTTAGGTGTTTTTAATTTTCTTTTAACGACAGAGAGCTGCGAGGTTGGCTCAGACTGTATGGCTGCCCAATTTCAAATAAGGGACAAATTTTTCGAAATCGATTTTTTGGCATTTTTCGTTCCAAACGAATCGTGTGAACATATAACATATTTAAAAAGAAAATTGGCCCTTACTGTGCTTTGAAATACATTATCTCTTACTGTGCTTTGATGTACATTTATCTTGTAACTAAAATGGTTCCTAAAATTAATTTATTTCTGTATGGTTGATACTGTTGCAAAATATATTAAATGATAATAATTGTGCGTATATTTCGTGGTAGTGTATAATTTAATATTTTAAATATAAAAAATAACATTTAAAAACATAAATATACATGCGAATCATAAAAGTTTTCAAGATTTTTTTACGAACTCGAAAAGTACAACACATTAATTTTAAAAAGTTTCTCCAAAAAATTATTAAATGATGGTCACCCAGCGGATGCATAGAAATCACTATTATTAGTACCTGTAGGTTGCACAGGATCCGCAGTGCCTTTAACTATTTAATTTTCCTGATCGATACACACTAATTGAATCACAGATATTACTTTACCGAAAAATAAAAAAATTATTAGCCGAAACATTTTAATCATAATAAACGTGCTTGACAATCAGTGGTCCTCTTTAAAATTAAATATATGAGTCCAGAAATGAACGCAAAAAACACAAACGACCATATCACGCTATACATATGTATGACCGATACAAATTTTTTTCATAATAAGCTTGAATCGAAACAGTGACCGCTAGTGCAGCACGCCACTACGCCAATCATCTAGTTAATACATACATAACTTTAACTTATTATTTCTACATTAGAACAAACGATACGACGAAGGAACGTAAATTTATTTTGTTGTCGTAGCGTTCTTCAAAAAATATTGTTACAAAACATAAAATGTCTTAGGTCACCTCTGTAGAAGAGTTTTAATTTAAAAATGTCTGTATAAAAACATCTCCAATAATCTTAATAAATTTTACACAATTATGTAAAAATATTAAATTTCGTTTGTAAAAAAAAAAAACTAACAAGACTTCTCCAAAATATCGTTTTTATAGCAATGTTCGTTTAATGGTAATTTAAATCAATCAATTGTTAAAGTTTAAAAAATGTACCATGATTTTTTTAACGTAACGGACAACAAAGGTGACCGATGCGTAAAAGTACAGACAGTATTCAGTGATTCAGTTTCAGCGTCCAACAGTTTCCTAAATTAGTGAGGACCCTTCCAAAACGAGCACTAAAATTGTTTGATTTTTACCCGATCATGGGCTAGTATTCATTATGCCCTTTGTACATAAGGGGAGTCCAGACTGTCTCGGGAATGCCATACATTCGAACATATCAAAAAATATATTGCATGTCTGTGTCGCAGCCTCTCAAACTTAGAGGTTTTACAATGGTATTTTTACACGGTAAATAAATTTACGTAATTTTTACTACAATAATAAACTCTCGGTTGCGAGTAATCTAAACAACTGTAGGAATTCCAACAGAACGCCACAAAGTACACTGGTGCAATGAAAAGCGTGCATATACCAGTCAATAGACTGAATGTAAAGTTAGATGCGCCACCAATGTGCAATCGAATGCGTTCGTACGTTGACCAAAACGATATATTGTTCCAGATCGAATATTGAGAATAATTGGGTTTGGTGACGCTTTTAAACTCTATGGTTCTTGATGGTCCAAACGTAACACGATAGATCGTACTACGCACCTCATTGTAATGTTCGCTGCTCTACTATACTACTATTATAGCCATATTAAGACCATTAAATGTAAGTACTGTGTAGGTTTTTGACAGGCAGCTTCGTACAGCAGCAGGTAGTAATTCAAATCGCTTCAACCTGTAATATCCCACTACTGGGGCCTCTTTCCCTATGTAGGAGAAGAATCAGAGCTTAATCCACCACGCTGCCAATGCGGGTTGGCGGATATATTCCCTACTATGAGTAAGGATCGCTATCAGGTGTACATGATAACAACCGGGACCGGCGGCATAACGTGCTCTCCGAGGCACGGTGGGGAGACCCACAAGGACTGCACAAACTACCAGACCACGGCAAACACCTGTATGGCCAATACAAATGTATGTCATGTGCGGGGATTGAACCCGCAGCCGCCAGCTCAACAGGTACAATCCATGGCTGTAACCGTTGCGCCAACGCGGCGTCAAATAAATGGTCTGAATTAGCGTAATGAATGACTGTCAAAGCGCAAATTTTAAAATTCGCAAAGCTTCATCGCATTCAACTCTTGTCGAAATTATACAAGATTAAATTTTAAATAATTTCCTTAATAAATGTTGAGAGCCAGTGGCCTGTATCAAAAACCGTCTGCAATCTCCCCCTGGCTGTCGACTGCCAATTGTAATTAGCAAATTGCTTACTTAAATACACGATGCAAGCTTGATGCTGCGTTATTTTTCACTTTTTACGTTACATTTGAAAGAGTAACTTATATTTACAAATTCACGCACACAGTATCCATGCTACAGAGAAAACCCGATGACAATCACTTTCAAAGTACGGAATCAAGAAACTTGAAAGTTTTCTAACAAACTCGTAAAATAAAGTATATTATTAATAATATAAGCATTCCCATTAACATTCAGTACCTAAAATAATGTAAGTTCAGTCTGATATCCACATCTATGTTCCCCTGGACATTCATTGCACAAAACAATATGCTTTTTATAACTACAAATTTTTAATAATATGAACATCCAAATTTTATTGTTTGAGACAAAACACTAACTACCTCCTGATACATATAAGGTTTATACGCAAGTAATCGAATTGCTGTATTCATAACGTAAACCTCACTTAGCTTATCATCTCTTTGTTAATTATTTTCTCCTGGTACCTTAGCTTACCTAACTTGTATACGCACGCACATGTGTGTATTTTTCTAGTATGTGTGTGTATCGCGACAGTTCATAAGTATGAAGAAGAAAAATTATTTTCTGCACATACACAAATTGGTTTTATACGATATTTTCAGAAACGTACCGCAAAATATGACAGTAAAATGTAAGGCTTGACCTAATTGTAAGATAAGGCACAGACAAAGAGAACTGTAAAATGTAAAATGAATTCATTAAAACAAAATTAAAACGAATATAAATTTTCCTAATACAAAATGGTTCTATATGAATATAAAACAACATGTTTCATTTAGATGTTGATTGCTCTGAATTTCCAAATGGGTATCTAAGATTTATAGATGTAAATCTAAGACTGGCCAAATGTTATTTTATATCTCTATGACATATGCCAGTCGATGTAAAAATATCTAAGGTCGATATTTTATTAACAAAATACTTGTATTCATTAGGTGTTTCGGACAAACAAAGACCATTATCAAAATTAACATATCCTCACGATTTTATTTTCACATTCAAAGTAACATACAATACGACATAGGATAACATACTTTGGAATAACTATGTTTATTTAATATTGCGAATTACAAACATAACTTAGTTATAATAACTAGAATTCATATTTGAAAACGAGTAATAAAATAAATCTAATTTAATTCCAATTTTAAAACTAAACCAGTAGGTACTAAATATGAAACCTTTTATGTAATTCATACATACTCGTACATGTATTTAGACTACAAAGAAAAGGACAGAGTACCAAAACATTTACCAGTATATTTAAACTGTTTTGGTTTTCTAGAGATTGATCAGGGTGTTATGAATTTTCATCAAAGACGAGATCGATCGATCGATCGAGAGACTCTTTCCGATGCTGAATTGTGAAACGGTACTTATTTTAATCTTTGGCATTGGAAGCAAGCTAGGCTCTAGGTATTGGTAAGGATTTGTAAATTTTATATGTGAGTATCGATACTGCAACTTTCTTTCGTGTGTGCCATACCAGTGAACTTTGATAATGAACCAAGACGCGATTGGCCGGGCCGAGACCGCCCGGCGGCAGGATTTCTCCCCGCAGACAGTGTAGTAGCAGAGCAGCAACCCGCCTCTTCCGTGACGCTTAACAATATTAAGAAATATAAGATTTATTAAACAACTTCAGATGTTTAATGTTACCCTAGTACTTGTCCAGATATTCAACTTTAATCATCCTGGTACGATATTAAAAGAAGAAAGAAAGAATGTTTTTAGATTTATTAAGTATTAGTTAAAATAGGTATAATTTATATTTAATTTCCCATAATTCTTCTAATAATTATTTCACGCTCCACTTTTTACCATAATTAAAATTTTAGTTTGTAAAATGACGAAGCCTTTTTGAACCCTATTTGTATTTTTGTACATTTGTTATTTGGATTTAGAATTGGTGAAATAAATAATTAATAAATGTAAACTCTCAAAAAATAAATATATAATCTGCTTGTATAAAAAAAGGTTCTTTTTGTTTTAATTTTTACAGTCAACTTTACTATAATCTATTTCTTTTTTAAAAATGTTTGTGAAATATAATACAATTTGAATGTAAACGCATTTTTATTGTGGTATTACTATTGTGTCGTGCTGTACTCGAGGAAAGTACTTCTTTCACCTCGCAAAAGCTCTTAAAGCCGTTTCATCACGCCTGATAACAATCGCTTACTCCAAGCAGTAAGATTATTTTGTCCCAGTGTTTAATTCAAATAGGTAGGTAGATAGTAAAGCATTTTAAGGGGCTTTAAATGTCAAGAATACACGTTATAAACGAAAAATAATACTATAAATTTATTTTATAATTCACGTATGAAACAAACGGTAAATTTCCTTAAGGAATCAGTCTTAATAATTTTGTCAAATTCAATTTAAGGATAATCATAATACAAATTTGTGTATGTTTAATTTTGGAAAAAAAATTATTAAAACTAATACCAGATACAAATCTAAATGTAAACATTCTGTACATTTATTGCGTATAGCTTCCTAGACTAGCACTAAATTATACACTAACCATTGTACAACTGGGACTGCGGACCTGCGTCGAAAGAACTCATTCGCTCAAAAAAAATCGCTACATTTTTTTTTAATAATGCAAGGTTACTTAAAATCATTAAAAAGTTTGGTTTAAATTTTTTTAAGTATGTTTAAGTTCTATTATACTCGTAATGAATAAGTACACTGAATGAAATAATTAGGCAACATTTAAGATAAGCTAAAACATTAACAGTCTTGCTCCGCGAGTGATTATTTACCAATAAAATAAGATCAAAGGGTAGCACGCTCGAAATAAATCCAGTTAGGCAGTTTGCCATTCAATTACCACTTTTATTTTGAGGAAATAAGCCTGTCATAGTTCGCCTAACACGTTCGCGAGACTCTTAAAAATTAAATAACGCACACGCGTAAAGGATAGGGTTGCAGAGGAGGGGTCCAGACAGAAAAATGCACTTGGAACCCCTGTCTAGACTGCAGACACTCTGCAGGGGAGCCCGCAAACTGGGGAGTTAGGACAACATCAAGGTCATCTAACGCTATAAGATTACGATGTAGGATGAATCTTCTTCGTAACTATTAATTGGTTAAATAACCTATGAATGTCTTATAAAGAAAAACAGCTTACGAAAAAAATACCTCAATAACCTCACTTTTGCTTACATAGGAATATCAAAAGAGAGAACATATTAGAAGTAAAAATATGAAAAAATAGCTTCCTACGCCATCATCATCATCATCATCATTCCAGCCTATTGCAGTCCACTGCTGGACATAGGCCTCCACAAGTTCGCGCCAAAAATGCGTGAACTCATGTGTGTTGCCCATAGTCACCACGCTGGGCAGGCGGGTTGGTGACCGCAGGGCTGGCTTTGTCGCACCGAAAACGCTGCTGCCCGTTTTCGGCCTGTGTATTTCAAAGCCAGCAGTTGGGTGGTTATCCCACCACCGGACGGCTTTTTAAGTTCCAAGGTGGTAGTGGAACCTTGTTATCCCTTAGTCGCCTCTTACGACACCCACGGGAAGAGAGGGGGTGGCTAAATTCTTTGGTGCCATAGCCACACAGCACATACCTACGCCATAAGTACATCTATTTCATACACTCTATTACTACAGTTTATTACTTTTACAGCGTAATTACAGCTTTCATAGTACAGTCTGATGAAAAAATCATTTGTGTGACTTTACTGACAAATATAATACGCAGTTGATTGCGAGTCCTTTAGAGTCCTCCATAGAAATGCGTTATTATACACCTCAATTCCAGCGAATGAGTTCTTTCGACGCAGGTCCGCAGTCCCAGTTGTACAATGGTTAGTGTATAATTTAGTGCTAGTCTAGGAAGCTATACGTATCGCAGTATGGGGTGTAGCGCGGCCGCGAGGGGTAGGTCAGGTCTCGTGGACAAGCGATTACGTCTTTGTTTATATGGCGCTTTCAAAGGTAGTTTCGCTTTGAATTATTTAAGAAATTGACGTAATACAAACGCTTTTAAATATTGCTAGTGGTTGCCCAGTGGTCGAAATTCGACTATAATTAATTCAAATTATAAGTTTGAACATTATTAAGGTTCTGTTGTCATAGACTATACTTCTATAATAATAAAAAAGAGTATATATGCGTGTGTGTATGTCAAATACATGGTAGTGTGTGTAATAATTTTATAAATTAGTTTAATGTATTTTTAAGCATATTTTTAAAAACATATTAGCATTCTGCACTCCTTCTCTATATAAACTATAAGTGTGCGAATTTTCGTAAAAATGGGGTACAAAGTTTTTGCTTCACGTATACTTGAAACAAAAAAATCATGCCAATTATATACGAACACAAACGTAAAAATCAGATGCAACTTTTGACCATACCTGAATCTTGTGCATATTACTACACATAATGTAAACTCTTAGTTATCGGTTGCTAAAACGAATTAAACGGCAAAAGTCGCCAGTGAATGCAGACAAGTCTAGACGAAAATAAAATGACTATAGATTTATTTCGTTCTTGTTTTCCACACATAACTAAGGCTTTCGTTGCTCCTACGTGACGAGACGGCGGTATATTGTGTTTTAAGATGCAACTCGAAGTATCAGAACATCGCATTAACATACTATTACAAGTCCATTTCAAAAAGCGCTCAAAATTAAAATCTTACTGAATTCTTATACTGAATCTTTAAAGTTCCTTAAAAAAATGTGAGATTGATAGACGAAAAGTTTCTTACGATTATTAATTGTCGGATTTACTATTATCCAAATATTTAAATAAAAAATAAAATAAAATAAAGTAATGATACATTTATGAAACTACTCATTGTTGCTTCATTTTTATTCTAATTAATAATGGTTAAAATAGATTAGAGGCAATTTGAACCTTATCATTTTATTTTATTAATCACCATCATCAACACCGAATCATCACAAGTGTTTCGGATTCTACCCGTATACCTCACGACCACATACATTCCGACTTGCAATAGTACTGTTCTTTCTTTGGCTATGATATTTTACAAGGTTAAGGTGCTTTTCCTGGTCGAGCAACTTCCCTCACCAACTTACTCCTGCTACAGGAATATTTAATAATTACTTATAATTTTTATTTAATTTTTTTCACCTACGTATATCAAACTGAAATCAATTTATTTTTTTAGGATGTTAATTAGTAAGAGGTATATCTAACAAGTAAAAATTTTAAGCCTCATCCTACTTTAGTCAATAAAGATTTTTTTTATTTCAATTTCAATTAATGAAATAATATTTGAAAAATCTGTATTATCATCAAGTGTCATCCACTACAAATATAAAAATATATTTGAAAATATCTTGAATAAATAAAAATAATTTTACTAACCATAAAATTTAATACCTATAAATAAAACAAGATATATGCAATACATAATAATAGTACATTTTACATGAAAGTACTCGTATATAGGGGAAATTTGAACTACGAGTAATAGTTAATAGGAATTGAAAGATATCAAGAAACTGTCGCTTATTTTCGAACTGTAATAAAATAAAATGAAATTTTATATAGAATTTGAAACAAAATAAAAATATAATTTAAACTAGAAAGAAACTAATTTCGATTTAAACTACTGAGAAAAAAAAAATCCCACATAAAATGGAAGTCAAATCAAACAATTCAATTGCCAAGATTACATACAACCGAAATTAAACTTTATTTTTTATAGAACTAAAGAATCCCAAATTGGAATCATCTAATTCTGGTATAGGAAACATTTTGAAAACCTGCACTGAATATAAATCCCGACTAAATCAATTCCGTCCATAAATATCTATAGCTGCACGTAGACGCGCTACGCGTAAATGCCGCCCGTAGCCACGGCCACGTAGACAACTGTACCTACGAAATGCGGTTAAATTGTAAGACTACATATTTACACTTTACTTAAGTCACATTTTAATTAAAATTTAAGATGTTTTATACTCAAACATTAGTTACTGTCACAAAATTTATTTAATTTAACGTTTTCTCCTTTTAAAATGAGTAATATAAAATACCTTAAATTTCTCAAATCAGCGAACCTCCGGTCTCGGTTGGATTTGTTAAACAAACACAAAAATTTACCTTAATCAACTTTTCCTACTTTCGAATTTTTAAATCATTAAGGAAGTTATATTGATGCAACTTAGACTCATAGTATGTAACATTCAAGTTTGTACTATAGTCGCAAGTTGTAATCTGTATAGCACCTACTGTAGTTTGTACGACCTTTATTACTTGGTCGGTTACCATAATAGAAAAGATAAACATATATTTTTTATTCAACGATGACCGAGCTACTGAGTAAATAATATAATCATCAATATCTCCTTTCCGTATTTAATATAATTCATTATTATGAATTAAGGATCAAAAGACAAAGATATACAAGAAGGAAAGCAGGAAAAGAGAAAAAACCAATTTCCCGGGTCGAGCGGGCGGCGAGCTCGGCGGGTACCAAGGCGACATAGGCCGGAGGCGGTGGGGCTGCGGCGCGGCATGCGGCACATTGCAGGCGGGTGAACGGCCGCGCATCGATCGCCCCCACCCCTACAGCTTGCGTAAACCCCTCTTATGTAACCGGTGACGTGGCATCATCTCTTCCGGGGAAAATTTCACGTTGCAGTAGAGTACGTAGAGCGCAGTCTTGTCTGAACAATGGTTCCATTTCAATACCAGATTTAATTACTTTTGGTGATTGACAGTTCTTTCATGAACATTTTCTTAAAAACATTTAGCCTTTATATCGACCCTAATAACTCTCAATTTTTTTATATTCTTAAATGCGGAGTACCGTATTGATGCACAAGATGAGAAGGGGAAACTTTTTTAGTGTGACTAAGTACTTGTTTGTATAATATAATTCAAATTCTACATGTAGAAATAAATATTTAAAAGAAAATCACCATTTCCAATTTATTCCTAAAATTTGCACTTACTACAACAAATATATAAGTGATATTGTTACTGACGTACAATAACAACAAAATTTCGTCATACTAATTTAGCACTAACTGTATATTATCCGTCAACCCGCATTGGAGCAGCTTGGTGGATAAAGCTCTGACCCTTCTCCTACATGAGGAAAGAGGTATATGCCCAGCAGTGGAATATTACAGGCTGAAATGACGAGCGAGCATTAACTGTAATATTATTAACAGGAATGTGAATTTGAAATAAGGCCTGTATTTTGAAAATATATTGTTACTATATAACTACGTAAATAATTGATTGATTGGTTGGTTTAGTGCGAAACAACGGTAGTGGTGACCTGTGTTTACCCAGCAACGTACGAAAAAGGAGGTAATCCGGTATGGACACTTATAATGCTGTCAAGATCTACCCACAAACTTCTGTCTCGTGATCAAGATATTCGTAGATAATGTCGAAATATATCCTCAAATTAAAAAAAAAAAACATAGTAAATGTCCCGTTTTAAATAATTTTAGTAATAAAAATAACCATGTTAATTTAATATTACACACACACACATATATATATATATATATATAATATGTTAAGATACAACAAAGTCACAATAAATACTTTTAAGTTCGAGTTTACTTATATTTTATTTTTATACATAAGTTAAAATAAGGTGATTATTATTTTTAATAACAACATATTTAAATTTTCCACTATCTTTTATTTCTAATCGATAATAAAGGGTACTATATTGCTCAGCATATTTTCATATCCACATCCAATAGTCTGTACCTAAACAAGCCCATTCAAATGATTCCGCCCTAAACCAACAACCCGACTGCATCCGCATTCATTAAGCGCCGTTAAAATTATACCGCACCGCGCCATACGTATTGGATAGTAAAGAACCGACTGAATAGTTGCTTTTCGATTTTATTACACGTATTTTATTGGAAACTGTTTTAAGAAAACATTCGAAGTTTGATATATTTCCGAAATCTGGTTAGTAAACATACCTTAACGTCAATTACACTACAATACTACGTCTAGTACCAAAGAAATATATGTTAAAATATAAAAATTAAATATCATAAAAACATAAAGAAAATTAGGCAGTTGATTTATATATAAGTTTCAGTACATATTGTCCTAAAAATTAAACATATATACATATAAAACCTTCAATAAATTTTACCATAGTTTCTTCAAACACTAGAATAAAATAATGATATAAACACAATTACAGACGTCAATGATAGTAAACTAGAATAATAAATATTAGTTTAAAAAAAAACATGATTTTATAAATAAACCAAAAATTAAATTAAACTAAAAGGAATAAATAAAGGAAGAAATAAATAAACTAAAAAGGAATAATCTTATCAAATTAGTGTATAGATAGAATAGATAGATAGATAGAATAGATAGATAGATAGAATATACTTTATTGCACACCACTCGGAGACAAAAAAATTACATAAAACAGTTATTTACACATAGAGATAGTAATGTACAAAGGCGGTCTTATCGCTTAGTAGCGATCTCTTCCAGACAACCTTTAGATATAGGATAATATGCATTGAAAAGGTAGCAGCGCAATTATCTATATAACATAACATTCCATTGCATGTATTGTCATCGGTCCTCGATATGTCTATTAAGTTTAAATTAAATCTGAACGTTTGAAATGGGTCAAAACAAAGTCCAAAGGAGTCAGTAACAAGCATAAGCTAATAATAAAAAGCGTGTTAAAATTACTTCATACGCTGTATCATTCTGAAATTTACTCACACTGGCCTCTTATTATGATGAACTAAGCTCTATATTCGTTTGAAGGTTTTAAGGAAGACAAGAAACAAAGTTCGACGAATAAAAACCTTAGTTAAGTAAAAATAAAGCCCAGTTTTGTTTGTATTTGAAATCTACTTCAAGTCGCGTGAGCGTAGTTTTCCGAGGCACAGCAATAATTAACAAGGATCACGTGACAATTACTGTGGGAATATTTATATATTCAAGCCTTACACGTCGCGTTGAGATTCCGAGAACCTTATTATTTTATGTAAGGTGCACTGTCTCAGCACTCAACTTGGAGAACGATTAAGTGATTTTTATTAAGAGTCTCGTTTATTAAATTATTTATTTATATTTTGTTACTATAATTATATAATATATAAATATAAAGTTGTACCTAGCTACGAGAGCCGGTGACTAATGTACTTATTGCATGTGATTTTATTTTATTGTTTTTATTCTCATTGTAAGTGAAATTTGTATTTCTTATGAGAATAAATATCTTTAAACCTATATTTAGTTATAATATATCATCCTCTTTTCTTGAGTTATACAGTATCGTAAAAAGTATTGTAAAAAGTATTAAAATATACAATATTAGCACACTTTTTAAATTTTTTACACAAAACGCAAGTATTAAACACAAATAAAAATCAAAAATATTGAAATAAATATTTTTTCTATCACAGTAGCTGAATCACAAAGGTAAGAATTAATATATATTATAATCATTAACTATATTAAACTAATATTCTAATATTTATATAAAGTTTAGTCGCGGAGACTAACTAGAGACAAAATAAAATATATATAAATCTGATGCAATGCAGAAAAAAGTATGTACGTCATTCTATCTACCACGCCGCACTGAACACTGGAGAACACTCAAAATAATTAAAACTCTACATAAAAACACTCAGATTTTATTTCGAAAACGAGCTGACTCAGTTTTTTCGAAGTTATTTTGACTAAATATTAGAACTTTGTTTTTTTTGTATTTAATTTTTACACTAATTACTTTTAAATCATTGTTAACAAATCATTGCATCTATGACAAATTTTTAATTAACACGTCGGCGCTAATTACTGCTGCTACATCGATAACAAACGGATACAATACTAAAATACAGATTAAAAGAACAACTATAATTATTAAACACCTGACCCAATAACTACTACAAACAATGCAGCATATATGAGACTATGAAATTAAAACAAAAGCAAAGCTACGAGCCGTAGCCCGTAGCTCCGTAGCGAGGTTACGCTGTAGCCCGGGCGCGGTCGGCGACCCCTGGCCGTGAACGGGGGTGTGCCGGGCGAGCCCCGCGACACACACACCACCACGTGAATACCGTTGCACACTTCTCCACAACGCGCCCCTACCTGGCTTTATATATGCTGCTTTAAGTCACATAAAAATTAAAACAACAAAATTATGTTCTAACGATGTCAAATAAATGATTGAATTCATTTTTATGTTAAGAGTGTATCGTCTTGATGTATTAATAATTTTTAATATATTTATTTTATAGATTTAATGTAGCAACATAAGTTTTCATACAATGAATAAGGATTATACATTTGTAGTTATTATATATTTTAAATAAATAGAATATTAAAATAAATAAAAGAAGTTAAATTTAATTATTACAAATTATCCTTTAAATAAAACAGAAAGCAAAGATATTTAACGAAGGTTCGATCTAACGGTCCTAAAATAACACACTCTGTATATTCATTACTCAGCTCAGTCACTCACACAACGACACACAGACGAGCACACACTCATGCTCACCCAGTTCTGTCCGAAGCGCGTGAACACTACGCCACACCCCCGTCACCGTGCCAACAAGGCGGCACTCACACAATCTAGGAATCCTAGAAAATTTTCACATTAGTGTGAGTTTCAGACGTGTACAGATGATATGCTATTGCAACTGTGTGAGTTGAAAATATATGTTAATGTGGTACTTCCGCGTTCTGCATTCGTGTCACGCGCACTAGTACGCGCAGGTGTTTCTATGTGTGAGTGGGGTTGTTTGACGGTGTGCGCACAGGGTGCATCGACTTCGTTTCCGCTTCCGCCGGGTACAACGTCCTCAGGCTTGATTTATGTTCGCCCGTTTGAAGGTTTGCGTGTTATTGTGACGTTTGAACTGATTTCTACTAAAATTTCAACTTATTTCACTATATTATTGTAATAACATTGTTGCGTTACGAGGCATAGCAGCCACGAATATATTTTCATAAACCGAAATAGCCTGTGTTTCAAACAAAATTTGAAAAAAATCACATAAACCGAGCTTAAGAGTGTATACTATCTCAAATAAATAATCTTTATTTATACAAAATATTATACAGATTTACAATTCAAAACTTAAGAACTAAATATTTACAGATAGTTTTATAGTTAATAGTTAGTTTGATAGTTTTATTGTTTTTTAGTTTTTTTTATAGTTTTTTTTTTTTTTTTTATTTATAGTTTTATCTCAAATTGCTTATTTTCCACTCGGCAGGATATCCATATCTTCCAAACTTACTGAATATTTAAGTTTGAAATTTATGTATAGTAAAGTTCAGGACATAAACTATCTTTCATATGTTTCGAAAACACGATTCCATAAAATTTTCTCAATACAAAAAACTCGCAAAGTTACCTTTATTTTTGTATTAAAACCTTAATATCTCAGTAAATATAGAAGTTATGGACTTGAGATTAAGCATGGTAATTGAAATAAGTATGAAGAACATTTTATATGTTTCGTTTTTAAAAAAATTACTATTGATAAAGTTTTTGGGGAGAAAATACATATAATTCGCGCGATGAACAACCAAGCGCTCTCAATTCTCATGTGTTTTTAGTACGGGTGAAATTTGAATTCGAGCTGAGGTAGTGTAGCCCCTTAAGAATAGGGAATTATGTATCCATTAAATTCAGACGGGTAATGTTTCGATATTAAAGAATAATAAATGATTCACAACAAACACACTCGTACATATACCGCCTCCCGAGCACAGACGCCGAGGCAGATTAAATAGGATCGGCTCACCTTTGTCTGGCAACCATAAATCACGTGAAGTTTATCCGACAAATTACTATTTAATAAAAAATACAGACAAATTTAATTACAGTTCATATAAATTGCTATTTTCCTCGAAACACAATTAAAGATAGACCATTTTCTTTTTATATTATTTTGGTCGAAACATATAGAACATATCTTTTTATATAGAAATGAATCCCTACTTCTTAATCAAAGCATAACTTGAAAACAACTTTACCAATTTTATTCATTGTTTTATTTTTTTCAAGTTTTTCATTGTATAGTACTAAGTTTAAATGCTCAAACGATAGAAAAAATTTGGAAATTTTCATGCTTATTGAAATCGACAGTTTTTCAAGACATATGAAACATCTTTCGGGTTAGGTGACAGGCATGTTCATATAGTTAATACTATTATTTTCTGTTAAAGCAGTAACAAGACGCTACTGTTCTTTTCTACTTTATTTAACGTGGGCTGAACGTTACTTCCGAGTCACAAGGTATACGTGTATACCTACCTATATATCATTATATGTATCAATATAAAATGTCGCATCTGTAAAACCGTATCGTAAAACCTTTTAAAGGCGACGTTAACCTTTTTTTATATTAAGTATATGGCTCTGGAATATGATTTTATGCAACATCACAATAATAATTACTTTATAATACAAATTATTATTTATTAATAGTTTAAATTTATTTACGTAATGATACTCAATGTTCTTGAAATATCTTTAATTGGATTAATGTTTTTATTTATTTGCTATGATACATTATTATCATAAAAACGTTATAAGTATCTTAACGGTGTACAATGGGACAATACTTAATTAGTAATTATGTGATTTAAACAATGGCTTTCATGAATAAGTATTATAATGTATTAAATTTAATTTAAAATTATTTTCTACGTTCACCTTATCGGATTTTTTTGTGAGGGTCTCAAAAAAACATTTTTAAATTAGTCGTTTAATTGAAACTAAGAATTTCATGAAAGAGATTTCCTTTGTATTTGAATAATTTAATTTTTGGTTTAAGTTTTCAGTAATATTAAATTAATTTTATGAAATGGATTCCAAGTACGTAGGAACGCTTAAACTTCAGTAACAAAGCTTAGCTCGGTATTTTTAGTAAATCGTGTATTTTTAACCGACTTCCAAAAAAGGAGGAGGTTCTCAATTCGACTGTTTTTTTTTTTAATGTATGTTACTTCAGAACTTTTGACTGGGTGGAGCGATTTCGAGAAATTTTCTTTTGGTCGAATCATTTGGTCCCATTTAAATTTATTGGAGATCTAACAACTACTTTTCGAGTTATATCTAATAATGCGTTTTTACTTGACGCTTTTTTCGTCGACCTACGTTATATTATACCGCATAACTTTCTACTGGATGTACCGATTTTGATAATTCTTTTTTTGTTGGAAAGGGGATATTTCTAGTTTGGTACTATGATAAGGAAACTAGGATCTGATGATGGAATCCTAGAGAAATCGAGGGAAAGTCTCGAAAATCTGCAATAACTTTTTACTGGGTATACCGATTTTGATAATTTTTAATTCAATCGAAAGCTGATGATACAAGAATTGCTCGTTTAATAGTATAAGATTAATAGTATAAGATTTAATTATTAAGACATTCAAACAAGGGGTCATTAAACAAATAAGCTAGCAAAGATTCTTTACAAAATTATTCTTCAACTGTCCGTTTCGTTAACACGTTAAAAAAAAAAAATAACTGAATCCGCTTCCGCACAAATCAACAAATCTACAATAGCCACTTCGGGGAGACAGACGGAATCAATTCCAAAATCTAAATAAAGCGACTGAGTGGTTTCAGTGGAGTGTATTAAAAAGTCTGGTCTAGCCCTCTGAGTGGTATTAAATATTTAATTTCTCGCTTTTCAGTCTGCTTCGGCTGTCGTTAAAGCTACAGTACTGTAGTGCCGCAATGTACAATGCCTGTGTGGGCTGTAATACCGGTGGCGGTGCATTGCGGGGAATGTTGATTGCGTTAATGGATTTTTTAATGTGTAATTACTAGTTAAACAAATGTTAGGAATGAAATATTGTATGTATGTCTATGTTCTGTTATTGAAGTGAAAACTTCTTTGACGAACCGCACACATATTTTCACACACTCAGCTGCTGTTGTACAGTCAGCTGTTGCTGTGTTTAGTATATTAAATAAAATTGGAGTGTCTGTTTGTAATATTAAAATAACCGCTTTTTACTAAATGCATATGGATGTATACACGATACATATACCAAAATAACATTTTTTACAGCAGCTGAATCGATTTTGACGCGACTTTCACTGGCAGATAGCTGATGTAATAAGGAGTAACTTCGGCCACTTTTATTTTGTAAATGTATTTATTTTATAACTCTGCAAATGGAATGAGCTTTTTTGTTAAATTCCACGCAGATGAAGTCGCGGGCATAGCTAGTATATATATATATATATATAATCAACTTATATATAAGTTGATTGCGATTGCTAATGAAGTTTTCACTTCTGCCGTGCGGTCTTAAGTGCACTCGCTATTTTTTTATTTTATTTTAGAATGTTGAAAATTAAGGTACAACACCTTAATTTTCAAAGTTTTATTACTAACTCATGAAAAGTTATTTATTTATTACTTATGTAGATTATGTAATTTTATACTATTAGATGTATTATGAATCATTATATGTTATAAAGTTTCTCGATAACCATGATATATAAAACAAAGAGAATCATATTCTATAATAAAGAATCCCGAAATGACTGTTTGTAGTTAGAGTACTGTAATGTAGCTTCAAATGTTTTGCTGCAGAACAAAGGTATCTTCTATTAAGTGGAAAAAGGGCCCGTAATTCATCTGATACAATTCGTTATAAACGCAAAGCGATTTGAAAACACTTGATATCTCTTCAAAAATCTTTCAAAACATGCTGGTGTCAACGTGACGCTCCATTTAAATAATGAATCTAGAAGTGGAATAGAAGAATGGGACAGGGGAGCATTGAATATTGACTATACTTGCGTGACATGGTCATCTTCCTTTCAAGTGTTGGAGTATAGCACAAAATTTAATGACGAGTAATGTATGGTATTAAAAAATATCTGTCATTATCATCTGTCATTATCGTTTCAAATAGCCGCCGTCCGCAGCGGCGAGTCAGTCTGGAGTGCAGACGATGTGTCAATATTTGATCTACTCGGCGATCCGTCGCCTGCAACGAGGATGATATTTACATCTGATATTTTTATTTTATTTATTTAAATTTTTAGTGGCTCAAATAGTATCGACACTAAAGTGTTAAGAAAAAGACCTTTTCAAAAGCGATTAATCTAACTGCAAAATTGTTTGAATTCATGTGTTTTATTTGCTTAGTTGCAGCTTTCGTACTAAAAGTATAATTTTGATTATTCTTCTGGTATCTTCTACAATATCGACCATATGCGAATACCTGTAAATGGCTTAGTCGAAATGTACATTTTGTACTCATTTAATGTCTTATGTGCTGTTGGTGTTCCAAATAGAATAAAATAAAATAATAAAAAATAAAATAAAATATTTGCTACAAGATAAAATACTATACAACAAATGTAAAAAAGTTCCTATACACGCCTTTTTGATCGGGTATTGATATTTACAAAAATATACTTACATGGTAATAAATTCACAAAAACAATGAATTTGTAGATTCAAATTAAAAGAAAATTTGTGATTTCCAATTGCGAAATCCAGTGCAGTGGAAATTAGCCTCGACGGATAATTTACAAACTATCGATGTTCAAAGGGTCGAATGGTTTACTATGTTAGCTTTCACAGATGCGCTGTGAACGGCGTTTGAGCGGTTCCCTTGAGAAGATCAATACTCTTCGCAACACCTGCTCTCCTGGTATTCGGTACGGTGCACCTAGATGGCAAATTGAACTGCAAGATTATGCCTGCAAATTGACCTTAGATAATTTTTAAATAAACATACTAATTGATAAAATAAATAAATAAACTGTGACTTCATTTATATCACAATAATTTTTAACTTTTTTTTCCTTTTTTATCACGTATAAAATTAAAAAAAAAAATTTTAACTATTGAATTTTAAGTTAACCTTCATTTTTTATTATATTTTTTTTTTAATTTTACAGTCTATATTCTCATTACAGCTATAAAATATGTTACGCAATGCTTTCAACAAGTTTTACACTACTTTTAATACGTAAAGTCAAAAACCCATGAATATAAGTTTCAAAACAATTTAACATTGACATCATAGAAAGTTGGATCATATCCAAGCCCGTAAAATCTGTTTCACTTGACGTATCTAAGCTAAGATTGATCAATAGTCATCAACATAATGAACGCCCACAGAGTAACAAACAACAATGGTTTCGTGTTACGCACACACGCAACGACCCGCGAGTTTCGGCTGGGGTTCGTTGACCTACATAGGCTAGCATTGTTTATTTTTGTTGAGGGTAAAATTAAAAAAAATCTGAATTTTCATTTTAAAAGTCATGGCCTGAAGCATTTTATGATAAAAATACAACTCCTGTGTCGTGCTGATAGTGTCGTCAATTGAACCTTTGATTTACATTTTTTGGAGTACCTATTCTTCCCTAGGTCTTAATATGTCATTATTACTGTGCTTATTATGGCTTAATGAACTTTTAAATGATTTATTAGCAATAAATTAATAGAAAAAAATACATAATTCAAGTAAAAAACTAATAATAATTTTACAAAATTGTGCTGCTTTAACGATATCATTACTCAGAGCGACCACTTTTTTGTCTATATTACAAAAATAATATCAAGTTTCGGTATATTAAAAAAAACAAAGATATCGATATATTAAAAATATAAAAAGTAGCCACTTAAAAAAATACTATAACAAATCCTAAACGTATTTATTAAAAGATTAATAATAATAATCAATCTTTGAAAGTTTCATAACAATTTACAACAAATAGAATATTAATTGTTCTTATTACAGATAATAATTTATGGAATTCCAAAACTCAAAGTAAGTTCGACTTAAAGTTGACTGTTTCATACTTTCCGTGATAGTTATAGCTGGATACCTACAGTACAATTAATTAAGAAGGTAGTACGTTCCAAAAAAAACCACGCTTTTTATATACAAATAGTTTCGTTAATATCCTTTTCATTCTATTTTATTTTATTTGTTACTGAACTTTCAACAGTAGGCCTCGTACAAATAAAAATATGTAAAGTTCGCAGGTTAACGTCCTTTAATGAGTTATAAAACTTATACTGCTATTTGATTCTCTATTGTGGTAGAACTAGGCTGTAGACCATGGTCGCAGCGAATACACACAGCTAGCTTGATCGAGGCAGTACCGCAATATTGATGGAATTTGATGTAAATTTATTAGTATTAACACATTTCATAGATTGTCCTTTTTTCCTAGTACGATGATATATCTCTATACCTAATATATAATCTATACCTAATATATATCTATACCTAATATAATAATATATGTATATTTCCTAATACGATTTATGAAGTAAAACATCTTTAAGTACGGTTTACTTGAGGAAGAAGCTGCTGAATGCGTGACGAAATCGTTACGAAAAGTTTGATCGGGCTAGGCGAACAATGGAAAAAGAGGGAGATATAAATTAATGATGATAGAAAGAGAAAGTTACGTTTCGTAAGTTTTACTTCAGTCATGTGGTTTAAAGCACACTCGTTTTTTTAATCCAACATCTCATTTGTAGCTTCCTTGGTTCTACAAATGATGATGAGCGGTGATAATCAATTAACATCTACATGACCCGCATTTAATACTAGACTGTGGTATCTTTATAATATGTCTCTGTTTATATTGGCCTATTTATAATAAGCTAAAAAGAAACATTTGAATAATGAGTTCTGATATTTCAAAATTTTATTGTTATTATTAATATTCAAACAGGTACTTGTTTGAATATAAATATATTTAAAACAGTAAAACTGAGTAACTGTAATTAGCTTCATTAAGAAACCGGTAAATTTGAAAAATAAACTTAATATCTCTACTTCAATCTCTGGGTTACCTCATTACCTTAAAAGCTGTAATTTATTGTTGTTATTGCCAAGCTCATTTTACTATTTTCCTTGAATCACGTTAAGTAATTAAAATTAATAACCAAAAGTATGGAGTTGTTGTTAATAGATTTTTTACTACTTAATTTATTAATTTTTACTATTTGATCCTATTTAAGATTTTTCCATTATTTTTTCCTTACAACGTTAAGAACTAGGTGACAAGCTGTTAACCTACACATTCTAGTATAGTTATTTTACATAGACTTAATTTATATATAAGGAACCTCGACCTCAATATCACCCCATTAACCTCATGTACTATAACACCATGAAACGGGTATAATGCAATTAAACACCATCACTAGTGATACAGTTCGTCGAACAAACCACTTAAATTTGATTTATGTAAATTATGAACCTACTACACATTGTCTATAATGCTTAAATGGAATCAATAAAATATTGTACCGAATAATTGATTATGTAAGGAATAATAGCAAACTGAATTATGATAAACCTTAGGGAACTGTTCGGTAGTAAAACAGTCGGCTGTATTAGCTGTAACACTGGTTATATGTGTGAAACGTTCTGATAAATAGTTAACAACAATAGGTGTTACAATAATAGGGGTTTTAGATGAATAAATAGTTACGGTACCCACCATGGTGTAGGATTCGGCATAGGTAGTTTCGCATTTTAGCTTATGCATGTATCTATAATTTAAAACCGAAATAATTTTTAGAGTAAAAAAAGTTTTATTTAAATATATTGACACTGACAAAAATACTAAGAATATTTTGCAAGCAGTAAGAAACACAAAATTTATGGTTTTGTAAAATGTAATGTTATGTTCATGATAATGCCAAATTAGAAACAAATGAAAATATGATATTTTTTCTATCTCGAAAATATGTAACAAATTTTAAAAGCGTATTCAAATACAATAAAATTCAAAACACCTTAGGGCTCCAAAACCCTGACAGCGAGGGAGAGCTATGGGGGCGAGTGACCTAGTTTCATGGGAATCCTCGAGCTTTCCCCATCGATCCATGGGGTTGGCACGCAATCGTGTTCATATATATACATATATACGAGGGCTACTTGGTTTAAGGGGAAAACCATGTAGATGAACCTAATAATATATTTATAACGATTTCGTTTGTTTCCCATATCGCAGTTGTTTCCCATATGAGAAGGAAAATCTTATTATATTGGTTACGTTATTTGAAAATTTTTGCATCAAAATATACACGTTAAAAAAGTGTAAATTAGGTATATATACCGCATTTGCGCAACGGTCACAGCACTGGTGTGTGTCTGTTGCGCTGGCAGTTGTGGGTTCGATCCCCGCACATGACAAACATTTGTATTGGCAATGCAGATGTTTGTCGTGGTCTGGGTGTTTGTGCAGTCCTTGTGGATCTCGCCACCGTGCCTCGGAGAGCACGATAAGCCGTCGGTCCGGGTTATTATCATATGTACCGATAGCGATCATAACTCATAGTAGGGATATATCCGCCAATTCGTATTGGAGCAGCGTACAGGATTAAGCTCTGATCCATCTCCAACATGGAGAAAGAGGCCTATGCCCAGCAGTGGGATATTACAGGCTGCAGCGAAGCGAAGATTATATACATATACTAGCTGACCCCGCAAGCGTTGTTTTGCCATATTTGTTATTAACCTCCTAACCTAACATTGTGACACGAGAATTTTATACATAAGATATCTCTAATTTCTAGATTACATATTTAATCATATACATATAGGTATACCTCTTTATCCTGCATTATTTTTTTTTATTATGTTTAATTTGTTTTAAAGAATAAATATAATTGAGGAGCACACTGGCTCATTTTGACACAGACTTTTGCCTATCACAAGACCCCGAGAACTCAATATTGTATGTAATTTTTTTTAATGAAAAAGTATTATTACTATTATAGATAAATGTAACGGAATAATCGAGTTTACGATATCATTTAACTTTTATTCATAACTCCATACAAAAGATCAACAAAAGCACTAAACCTAAATAAGGAAGTAAAAAAGTTCAAATTTCAACATCCATGGAGTTTGAACTCGTCGATCCAATTTCTCTTTTGTCGTTGGCTCGTAGACATGAGTATGTTATTATGTTGTATCAAAGTAGGTACTAATTACAAAACGCAGGTGGTTTGAAGTCAAAATCCCTCTACTTTGTTGCAAAACTACGAATATAACCTCGTAACAATTATAAGTTGACGGGATTTTTTTATATTAGAAAATGTATATCATAATAATTTTAATACATTATTTAAGTAACTACTTAGTGATAGAATCGTATAAATAAATCATATTTTTGTAGTGTACCATTCTAAGAACGAAGAGATCTTGTCTAATCTTACAAAGATTCACATTAAGACACCCACACCTGGTCTAAAGCCTTTCAATCTCGAACAGCTGCTACATCCTTATTATCCTAGACAGCGCCTCGAGCGTCACCCAGTGATAGGATAACAAAGGTTTATAACAAACGGCCCAAGTGTCAGCTGCGATGCCATCTTGCGCCATAAAAAATAGGCCAATAACTCCGATAGCAAAAAAAGTTAAAGAAATGCTAAAGATGGCGGCAGGTGCTCAGACAGCTGCGCGCGCACCTTTGTATTAATTGCGCTTCGCCCGAGCCAGGTTTTATATTATTTTGCCGTAGAAGTCAAAGGCATCGACAGATACCATTACGTTATTTGAATGATTCAAATAATTAGTGTATTAAATCTTACGTTATATTAATAAATTCTTTATAGGTAAAGCTTTTAAAATAAAAACATTTTGTCACTTTCTGTAAAATCAAAATAATACATAGATATAAATCATTCGAAATTACAGTTTCATGTAAGAATTATTTAAAATTTACCTTTCATAATTAAACTAAATTATATTTAAAAGTGTAGATGTATCGCACTAATTTAAAATTTATAGTACGGTGTGTAATAAAAGTCACGTCCATAGTAGCATAGACCATTAGTTTACTTTATTCGATCAGGTGGCTAGCTTATAGAGCAATGCGCGACGGTTGCACTGCGCCCGCGCACGTGTCCATGCATCTGCCAACATAATTACATTTACCTGTGACTCGAACTCTACAAGCCACTGACCGCCTGGTACTTTCGGTTCGAAGACCGCACAATTATGTGTTAAAAAGGTATTATAGAATACTAGTCCGGATATAATAATCGTACATCTGCACCTTGACCACAGCTAGGAGAATTTTAGGATGTCAGAAAAGGTTGAACAATGTATTGTATCCATTAGGTAAACACAATGAGAAATATAATTAACATTTCTGTTGAGAAACCAACGGTTAAAAGCAAGAAGTATAAACATATCTATATTATTAGATGGAGCTAACGAAGTTTTCAAAAATTAAAAAATTACAGGGCACGATTATTTTCTCACCAATGCCGCGAAGAAAATTTGTACAGTGTACTGTACATTATTCAACTAACTTCATCTACTTGTACTCATAAGCACTCATACTTGTACTCATAAGCACACATGTACTCCTGTATTTCTCGCAAAGATCAAGATCAGGGACAACTCTCTTTGTGAATGTGCGATCGACGAAGGTACAAAAGAGCATATCTTTTTCTGTTGAACAAGGAATCGTTCTTCTCTCTATAACCTACTTGCCCCGTCTATTACACGTCCTTGTAATTTTAAATCTATTTTATCGTATGTACATACACCTTTTATTGATATTTTATGTTTATATATGTCAACTAACAACATTAAATTGTAATGTGATCAGTGCCGGATTAGCCACGTAGCAAGAGTAGCAAATGCTACGGGCCCCGCGAATTGGGGGGCCCCGCGCTCCAACGCCTGTCTGAACGTAATTAAAAATATATCAATTTAGATAGGAGCGTAAAATATCTCGCATGCCTTAAACGCGAAGCGTTTATTATATATTTCGTTCCAAGTCCAGTCGACAAGTTCAAAATGGTCGAAAATAGAGATAGTGCTCTTAAAATTATGCTCATTGAATCCGGAATGACATCTAGAAAAATGTTCTAAAAGCGTGTATTAGCACATAAAAAATGCAAAGTTATAAACAATTAAACAAAGGAAAAATGGCCTTTCGTTTTTTGTCAATATTTCATAAACTATTAAAATTTAAGAAATTTCAAAAAAAGATTCTGAAAGAAGAGGAAATTTTTAATAAAAAAATGATATGCTGATGAATGATGATGCTAATGATACCTTACATACTGATAGCAGCACCACCTACCGGGTCCAATTGAGATAAAAACTACCATATCTTCCAAGTCAGACAAAATTACAGATGCTTACAAAACTTGATGTAAAATTGGTTCAGAAGTTCTGCCATCTGGACCAGTGGAAAGATTTGTTCTTGGACATGGAAGGTCATACTGCTGAGCAACTCACTCAAAGTTTACTAAATTTTACTATGGGTTGTCTGAAAGAAATGGTTAATTAGCCATAAGTCCGCCCATTATACTTCACTGTCTGTAACTATCTTTATGCTTTGTTTGTAATATAATTGTGGTGTACAATAAAGTATAAAATAAAATAAATAAATTTCTTAAGTGAGAGTGGCATTGACATCAAAGATTGTCGTGAGAAAAGCTACGATAATGCCAGCAACATGAGTGGGAAATCGGCTTACAAGCCCGAATTAAAGAAATAAATAAGTACGCAGAATACATTCCCTGTCTTGTGCATTCATTAAATTTGGTTGCTAAGTGCACTGCAGACTGCTGTACAAAAGCATTACTTTTCTTTGATTTCATTGAAAACATCTATACATTTTTTTCTGCTTCTACCTATCGATGGGGTCGTCTTACGAACGCAACTTTAAAAATTTCGATTTTGAAACGGTTATCGGACACTAGGTGATCAGCCCGAGCTGATGCTACGAAGGCACTTTTGTTTGGTTTTATCACTACTAAGAAACTTTTGGAAGACATTTTCAATAACGTTGATCAATAAGCGGAGTGCCGTAATAAAGCTTACGGACTAGTTTCAACGATGTATAAGTTAGAAACGGGAATAATGACAATTATGTGGAACGGAATCCTAGAATGCTTGCAAGCGATTAGTGCTTCGCTGCATTCGTCTGATCAAGACCTTAATACGGGATACGCCCTTTATGAATCATTATATGGCTACGTTCAAGCAATGCTATCCACTTTTTCAGATATTGAGGCAAGAGCCAAAGGTCTGACCAACTGTGAAGAATACCAGCAACAGACGTCAAGACGAATCAAGTGGCATCAGCGGCTCTACTACACTCGACAACTTTGTTGAAAATCAAACATCTGGACAACGTTTCGAATTTAATGTGTTTATTGTCATTATTGATAACGTACTGTCTGCTTTAACGAAACGTATGAAAGCATATCATAAAATTGCTAGTGATTTTGAAGTATTTCGACAGCTAAAATCTCTTACAACAGAAGAAATTTTGGAAAAATCCCCAAGTATGGTCAGTGCTTACGAAGATGATTTGGAGAACAGCCTAGGCGGTGAATTAGTGCAGTTTGCTGAAATGCTGAAAACAGATGTGGCTAATGTTATTGACAGCAAGAAACAGGAGCCTCTGGAACAGCAATTTTATAAACTTTTATTAAATAATTCTTTAGAATCGTGTTTTCCAAACTTTTGAGAAGAGCCTTGCGCATTTACTTATCTCTCATGATCACTAACTACAGTGGCGAACGTTCTTTTTCAACATTAAAACATATTAAAAATGAATCAAGGAACACTATGGGCTAAGAACGTCTTAATCATCTCACTTTGTTGAATATAGAGCACGATTTGCTTAAAGAAGTCGATATTGAAAGTGTTATCTCTAAATTTGCCCATATTAAATCCAGAAAAGTTTATTTGTAGCAGTTTTGTTTTACTTAATACCCTAAAATTGAGAAACTAAAGCAAAATAAGGGCCCCTTGACAGAATTTGCTACAGGCCCCGCGCTGGCTTAATCCGGCACTGAATATGATGTCCATCTAATAAATTAACAATTTTGTGTTTGTGTTTGTTTTAGGTAATTCAACAGTGAAAGCCTGTCATTATTAACATCGTATAAATATTTAACACTTGTACTCTCATGACACCAATATTCTTAGCAGAGCATTTACCCTAAACATAAAACCATAGACTCACTCTGACATTGGCAAATCCTCACGGAAGCCATTATACAAGAAGAAGAAGACGACGGTAGCGCAACTAGTGGCTGAAAAATGAACTATTCATTCTATAATTATATACAAGTTTTTAGGGACAGGCGGGCTAATGCTTTAGTATGTAGCGATCGTTCTCCTTCTCTCCAAGCTCCGTGGATTTATCTCTAAAAGTACTTGTCAGATCTCAATTCAATTGAAATGGGACCACATGACAAGCGCCACTTTTTGGTTAAAACAAGAATCACCGAAATCTGTTCCACCCAGCAAAAAGTTCTAAAGTAACACGCATAAAAAATACTGAAATTATTATTTTTATTAACCTCCTCCTTATTTTAGGTCGGTTAAAAAACGTTAACTAGGCAGTTAGCATCGATTGAATATCAGAAAGAATAAATAATTAAACACAAACGTTAAACACTTATCTTTTATTTCGAAATATTTAAATTTAACGTAATTTACACTTCCATATACAAATTAAATTTGATCTTTATACAATCTGTCCCACTCTACGCGCATCCGAAGGACGCGTCAAATCCTAGCGCAACACTACATACAATACTTTGTATATATAAAACGCAAACGGTTATCAGTCGAATGTGTCCTACAACGCTTTACGTTCTTGACAAGTGTGGCCTCGACACACACGAATTTTAAACTGTTAGTGGCAATCGCATCATCCCTCCAAGTTCACAATATTAGAGATTATGATATTATTGTTATCGCTATGACTATTTAATTGTTTATTAGCAACACTAATTAGACATTATTTACAATTATTTTATCGAACTCCAATAAGTTAACGACGAAAATATCACCAAATACTCTATCTAAGATTCCCAAACAGGTACAAAAGCGTGGTGTGTACTAAAATACATTTTCAAATTTTATCCCTACATTAAATCATTAAGACTTCAGTCTTTGGTGTCGTGTATTCGTTAGATTTAAAATTTGAAATGCACATTGTAAATGTCCTACCAGACGACAATTTAAGAAACGTTTCTATATTTAGATAACGATTGGTTTTCTTAATTTTAGGATCCGTCAGCAAAACGAGTTTTTTTTTTTAACAAAGGAACAGCATTAATCAAGAATTCTTAATTTTATGGCATGAACATTAATTAATTACAATGCTCAAAACAGGTGTGAGCAAGTAAAAGTGGAGTAAAAATTATTTCATATCTCAAACTGCAACTAGATTGTAACCACTTCATTTTAACTTTCTGATTACTAATACAATTGTTATCGATTACAAATTCCTAATGTTCAAATTCATACAAAAAAAAAAACATTATAACCGAAAATCAAAGACATCAAACACATCGACGAAAATCTTGTCTCATTAGTTTTGATATATTACAACTTTCAAATAAATAAGGGTACTCGGGCGACACGTGAACATTTTGTTACTGGTAGGGCATTCCTCGATCAAAATACATATCATTTACAATATAGGAACTATCGTTAGAACTATTACCGCATTTTGTGAACTGAAACTACTTATAACTTGACATCTTCGTAAGCGAATTCTAGGACTACGAACTGTGATTACATGTTTCCTTATAATTAAATTTAAATATTGTAAGTTACAGTAGTGGATCTACATACTTATCTGATATACACAGTTATCAATTTCCATATCATATAACCTGTAAATATATACTAGACATGTGTAAGGCAAAAAATATTTTAACACTTCATGTAACATTACCATCAAGTACTACAACGTTATTCAATACTCGACCAAACTGAACATTTCAAATCATCCCAAACATTACACTTATTGTCAATCTAACGTGTATACGTATCGGCAGGGATCTTGAGGATCGCTTTGCTCATAGCGCATGAATCGCAAATATTTTAATTTGTGATACATGCACGATGCCTACGGCACGACGTTTTTTAGGGTTCCGTAAGGCAAAAAGGGAACCCTTATAGGATCACTTTGTTATTCGTCTTGGAGGTATCAAGCTGAAATTCATATCAAATACACAAGTCTACTGTTCCTTGGAGCTGTGAAAAAATAAAATTTCTAAACCAACGATCAATAGATACAGCCGTTATGCTGCAAATCTTCGACACTCGTAAGGGAATCAAAACCTACAAGGGTATTTCCCGTGAACTCAGAATCTTGAAATTCGGTACGAAGCAACGTCTTATAGCACAGATAAAGAAAAACTGCGAAAAGCATAAATTATTAGTAACATCATAAAATAAAAATATTTTTAATAATTTTGTTTGTACGGAACCCTCGGTGCGCGGGTCCGGCTTTTGTGTATGAGAGGAAAGTTATTGTATCAAACGTTAAAAAGAATAAGACTGAAAGAAAATAGACTTGTTTAATACAAAAAAAAAAAAAAAAAAATGCAAGGAAAAGAAACGAATTACAAAAGGCGCACGAGTGACAGTTTTGACGCAATGTGTTACTGCCATCATTGTACTAATACGTACTTATACCATCAAAACTCAAAACCCTTTACTAAGCAGGTCAAAAGTCACTTCTCAAGATCCGTGCCGATAACTTTAAAATCTGACATCATTCCTATTGCACATCTTAATCAATATCATGCGTACTGTTGTATTTTACATGACTCTCGCACTGTTTGTTGTTTGGGTCTCCGAGCTCTTATCGAACTGTCACCACAAGAAGACGAAATTCGTGAAACTATTTGTCTGAGTGACACCTTAAAAGCCATAAAACAAACAGTAACATTATTTCAAGAAGATGAGGGTCATAAGCGAGTAACTAAAGTACAATCTGTTTCTAGTATCTCAACATTTCTAGAAATTTAAAACCAAACCGACAGATATTTGATTACAACAAAAACATAACAAGTGATAAGGAAACTATTTATTGTCCTGTTACACCATTCAATGGGATATTTCGTTAGTGTTGCATTATACTGAGGTTTTGGTTTTGTGATAAGACTCAAAATTCGACAGTTAGAGATGTTATGATAATATATTTTATAATGCTACATTAATTGATTTTACACGTAAAGTTTTGAGTGATGTTGTAACGCAACACAACTTTGAAAAATTCTCTTTTCCACATGTCTAACATGAAACCTACGATATATTTATAGCCTTACCATCACGTCTATGATTATTTATTTTATACAAAATATGGAATCAAATAAGAAATATTACAAACGTAAAAGTTTAAAGAAAAAAATAATGTTTGTTTTATACTAAATAATAGATTAGTAATTGTTACTATTTCAAAATTAAAAGTATATATAATAAAATAAATGTCTTATAATGATATAAGTAGCAGACGTAATATGTAAGCAATGTAACTTAATGCTTGTGTTATAGATAACAGCTGACATAGCTATTTTTTTTTTTGATAAATATACACAGAAGTAACATAAATAAATTCAAATTTAATATAAATAATTACACTCAGATTTAGGCGGGGATCGAACCCACAATCCCCAGAGCAGAAAGCAGGGCTACTAGAAACTCCGACGGGCTTTAGTTGTAATATTACATACAGCGACTTCTTTTCTTCATAAAATTTATGAAATAAATATGTTTTACCATAGCATTCATGACAAAGATTATTAAAATAAGTATAGAAATACCTCAAATTGACACATTGTGATTAAATAGCTCATTTATATATAAGCTAAATTTGTTTCAATTTAACATAATTAATTATTTTAAAATATACACTTATTCAAATGTAAGAATGTCTTGATAATCATTTTACAAATCTAACCGTTTGTTGTTTATATAGAAACAATCTTAAATAAGATTTAAAGTATAATACAATAAATAAAGCAAAAAAAAGAATGACAAAGAATTATGTATGTATGTATTATTATGCATAATTGTTTTGCATACATATTAATTGTGGACACTAATACTACACATTTGTTTGCTAAATAAATTGTGTAACTTAAGAATAAAATGGACGCAAGAGAAGATCAAAATATTATGTCATCAAAATGTTTAACTAAAAATTTTCACAGATTATCAGTTTTTTTCCAAAGAAATAAACTACACAAAGTGGATCATAAGTCAATGTATAAAATATATCAATAAAATATCACATAAACATACATACATTGTAATATGTACTAGTACACATATTGTGAGATAAAGAAGCGTATATTACATTTTTATTAGATTACAATAGGTTTTTATGTAACTGTTCATTATTAAAGTCAGGAAGTGTGTGACCAAACCTTATATTTAAAATATTTACAACATTTACAAAATACAAAAGCAAGAAGTTATACTCAGGATCAATCAATCGTTAGAAGATATCATATAGGACAAATTTAAAATCTACTCAAGTTTTGTAATTTAAAAAATAAATTAAAAATAATTTTCAACAAAGCATTTAATGATACAAGTTTTTAAGCTAATACACACCTCTATATGAAATAAAATATGTTATCTAACTTCAACAAGTCGGTTTCAGACGGAACTTTTCAACGATAGACCACATCCACACACCCAAACAGATTATTGAGAAGTATAACGAATGCAATAAAACACTGTATGTATCTTTTGTAGATTATGCAAAGGCATTCGATTGGATTAGTCATACGGCAATATGGGAGAGCTTAGGAAGGCAAGGTATACCTGAAACATATATTAACATTATTAAAAATATATATACAAACAGTAAAGCAAAAATCCAATTGGTAGCTTTGGGCAAAGAATTCCGAATCAAACGAGGAGTTAGACAGGGAGACCCAATGTCACCAAAGAACCGGCTGAAAACCATTCAGCAGTTTTAGAGAATAGCTTTCGCAAGGAAATAAACAAGAGGATTGCTAATGGGTGGAAAAGTTACTAATCTCGCAAGGAATTGTAAAAATCTAAAGACTGCACAATATGGCATCTAAAAGAATAGTATTCAATGCTTGTATTCTTCCATGCATCACCTACGGCTGCAAAACATGGTCTCTTACAAAATACCATAGAGACAAACTAGGAAAGTGTCAGAGAGGTATGGAAAGAAACATAGCAGGAACAAGAAGGAAAGATAGAATTAGCAATGTGCAATTAAGAGCAAAAACCAAATCAACCGATGTCCTGGAAAAAATAGAGCTCCAATAATGGGGATGTACCGGCCATATGTTGAGATCTATACAAGAAAAGTGGAACCAAATTACAATGAATTGGTATCTAAGAGATGGCAAGAGATGTCGAAGACATCAGCATATGCGCTAGGAAGATGAGTTGAAACTTACTGGGGGATCCGAATGGAGGAGAGTTGATCAAGACAGGAAGAAATGGAAAAGGAAACTACTGGAGGAGGCCTTTGCCAAAAGGCACACTGAGTTGAGAGACATCCTATAGCCAGACGAATCAAACAATACAGTTACAACGATTAATGTCACCCAGTTTAGAATGCTAAATAAATAAATAAAAAATTAAATGTTATCTAACTAAACTGAACAGATGAACATGAAATTCTTATCTATAAATCTATTGCAATTTCAATGAACCAGAACATAAAATAAACTTCACAAAAACAGCATAAGTAAATAAATATGTTACAATACGACTATGTTATAATTATTATATATGTTATAATATATAATTTACAGTGTTGCAGTACAAATAAAAGTCACACAACTCCCATACTGTGTATATTTAAAACAACAAATACACTTTTAATAACTAATGCAATGGCCGTCTCTATATGAAGGAGTATATCACTGTCACCTTTAAAGTCTCACTAACTGAGCTCATGACACCAGTTACACTCCAGCACTGAACTATCGAGTGTCCATTGGAGTTTTAGTCGTAATCTATATCTGTATTGTATTGCATGTCTCTGTCGTTTGAATTAAGAGACGACGTTGAGTTATTAGAAGCAGCGGAATTTGTGGATCTCGTCTGTGGGGCCCAGATGCCTCCAGTGGTCACTGAGGATGCAGGCGATGACCCTGACGTGCTAGTATTGAGAGAATCCCAAGTATGTGTTTGTGATGGAAACCGCCTAATAACAGAGAGTGGTCCTGTTGCACGACGAATTACTACTCTAGGAGCTGGAAAGAGATTTGTTTCATTTTTATTATTAATTCTATAAATGACTAATACTTTAAACAAATAATAAATAGAGTGTGCTTTAGAGCACACAACTGAAGTAAAACTTCTTTAGCTCCATCTAACTAATATCTCGTCCGATCACACTTTCGTAACGATCTCATTGCGCATTTACCAGCTAACTCCCCAAGTCAAACATGCATAAGAAATTTTACCAAATAAAAATTTAGTCTTTATAAGTTGAAACTGATATAAGCTGTTGCTAAATGTTATATGTATATATATAATATTAATAATGTTATATTATTTGTATGTATACAAATAGTAAATTGTACTGTAAAATTTCAAATATCAGTAGTTACATCAGAAACAATAATTTGATTCTTTTCATTTTGTTCTAGACTAATAAGTCTTGGTAACGATGTAGGCATCAAGTGACCTATAATACCAAGGACATAGGAAATCAGTGGTATTTAGCACATCAGCAACACAAATGGGCAACAGAACTTGCATAATATATTATTAGACTAGAAAATGTGTACCTAATATATGTACATTATCTACATTGGGATCAAGTTAAATATGTGATAGTGGAATGATGCACCTTAGCATTAAGGTGTAGCTACTCATAATGTCTACCACACTGATGGCTGGTAAAACTCGAATGAGTTTCTTTGACATCTTTGTGATCTTTGTCCTTTTTATATTATATTTTTTAACCGACTTCCAAAAAAGGAGGAGGTTCTCAATTCGACTGTATGTTTTTTTTTTCTTTTTTTTTATGTTTGTTACATCAGAACTTTTGACTGGGTGGAGCGATTTCGACAAATTTTCTTTTAATCGAAAGGTGGTGTGTGCCAATTGGTCCCATTTAAATTTATTTGAGATCTAACAACTACTTTTCGAACTATATCTAATAATGCGTTTTTACTTGACGCTTTTTTCGTCGACCTACGTTGTATTATACCTCATAACTTTTTACTGGGTGTACCGATTTTGATAATTCTTTTTTTGTTGGAAAGAAGATATCCCTAGTTTAGTACCATGATAAGGAAACTAGGATCTAATGATGGGATCCTAGAGAAATCGAGGCAAACTCTTGAAAATCCGCAATAACTTTTTACTGGGTGTACCGATTTTAATAATTTTTAATTTAATCGAAAGCTGGTGTTTATCATGTGGCCATATATAAATTTTATTGAGATCTGATAAATACTTTTTGAGTAATCTTGGATAACGCGTAGTTACTTGACTATTGTTTCGTCGACCTACGTTGTATTACTCGTCGATGTAATTGAAGTCGGTTTTTTTTTTCGTTTGCGAGCAAACACAATTATTACTTGACGCTTTTTTCGTCGACCTACGTTGTATTATACCACATAACTTTCTACTGGATGTACCGATTTTGATCATTCTTTTTTTGTTGGAAAGGAGATATCCCTAGTTTAGTACCATGATAAGAAAACCAGGATTTGATGATGGGATCCCAGAGAAATCGAGGGAAACTCTTGAAAATCCGCAATAACTTTTTACTGGGTGTACCGATTTTAATAATTTTTAATTTAATCGAAAGCTGGTGTTTATCATGTGGCCATATATAAATTTTATTGAGATCTGATAAATACTTTTTGAGTAATCTTGGATAACGCGTAGTTACTTGACTATTGTTTCGTCGACCTACGTTGTATTACTCGTCGATGTAATTGAAGTCGGTTTTTTTTTTCGTTTGCGAGCAAACACAATTATTACTTGACGCTTTTTTCGTCGACCTACGTTGTATTATACCACATAACTTTCTACTGGATGTACCGATTTTGATCATTCTTTTTTTGTTGGAAAGGAGATATCCCTAGTTTAGTACCATGATAAGAAAACCAGGATTTGATGATGGGATCCCAGAGAAATCGAGGGAAACTCTTGAAAATCCGCAATAACTTTTTACTGGGTGTACCGATTTTGATAATTCTTTTTTTGTTGGAAAGAAGATATTCCTAGTTTAGTACTGTGATAAGGAAACCAGGATCTGATGATGGGATCCTAGAGAAATCGAGGGAAACTCTTGAAAATCCGCAATAACTTTCTACTGGATGTACCGATTTTGATAATTCTTTTTTTGTTGGAAAAGAGATATCCCCAGTTTAGTACCACGATAAGAAAACCATCATTACAGCCTATCACAGTCCACTGCTGGACATAGGCCTCCACAAGTTTACGCCAAAAATAGCGTGAACTCATGTGTTTTGCCCATAGTCACCACGCTGGGCAGGCGGGTTGGTGACCGCAGGGCTGGCTTTGTCGCACCGAAGACGCTGCTGCCCGTCTTCGACCTGTGTATTGCAAAGCCAGCAGTTGGATGGTTATCCCGCCATCGGTCGGCTTTATAAGTTCCAAGGTGGTAGCGGAACTGTGTTATCCCTTAGTCGCCTCTTACGATACCCACGCGTAGTTACTTGACTATTTTTTCGTCGATCTACGTTGTATTACTCGTCGATGTAATTGAAGTCGGTTTTTTTTCGTTTGCGAGCAAACACAATTATTCTTTTATGTCTTAATAAATATTTTTAAAAAAAGATCTCACCTAATCGTATCTGAGCCTCGGTAATGGTGTTTGTATTTGGCATTGCATTCGCTGTGGTGTTAGGGTTAGGAGCAGGATTACTAGGGTTCTCAGGCGCTGGGGGCGCATTCGGGTCTGGTTGTGGTAATAACGATCTCCGGCAGATGGGACAAGTAGCGTGTAGCTGCAGCCATGGTGTGATGCATGACTGGTGGAATACATGCTCGCACTCCAGCCGAGACGTTGTCTCACCTGAAGTATTAAAAGATCAGTATTTATAAATAATTAAAAACATATAAATTTAAGAATATCACAGCAACAGATAGCTTGTGTTGCTTTTGACTAACAGCAATCCACAAAGCAAGTTTTAATATAATCAGTGCAGATAGATTTTTTGAAATATCTCTAACATAAACACACGCGATCTGTTTCTTAGGTAAGCAACTTGATGTTTGTTATAGGTAACACCCGGCTAATATAGCTACATTTTTTTTTAATATAAATACATACAAATGATATATGAACATCATATAAAACTATCTTGTTTATTCATTCATACTTTTATTTTAAGAATACAAAAATTTGATGTACCTGGTTTCGAAAATAAATAGTTTATTATTATTTAACCACATAACAAGTTTTAAGACAATCAGTTCAGTACAATTTGTCAAAAAAAAGTAAGAAAAAAACTGGGATATTACATAGGATACTAGGATACAGGATTAGTACAACAGGACTAAGTCATACCTAGCTGAAAGTTCTCCCAGCACACTGAACATGCTGTATTAGCAGCTGCTTGTTCTTCTGTGACTTGTTCAGTAGGTATCGCTGCGAGATGATCACGTGGCAAGGGAGGTGGCCCCGAATGTTCTAATTGACCTAGCAGTTGCGTCACTACTGCATCCAGACCTGGAATGTGAGAACATTGCTGTTTGATTGACATCTTATGTCCACTTCCCAATATTATATAGTGCTGTTAACTTCAAATTTTCTCATAAAATTTTACTCAATATAAATGTGATAGAATGGATAATCAATTTTCATATTTTCAGCACTGCAGGTAAACAGTAACAGTAAAAAAGATTACAATGCATGGTAAAACTGTAAAATGTCCTAAAAATGGTATTTATTAAAAGAATTTAAACATAATTTATTTATTTATTTATTCTTAATGTACACCAAAATACAAACACATATAAAGAAAGATACAATACAAGATGTACAAAGGAGATCTTGTCGCTAAATAGTGATTTCTTCCAGATAACCTTTGGGTACTGGACATGATACAGTAGCAGCCATTAGAAGTGTGCACATATTAAGGAGGAAACATCAATAAGAAATAATGTTAAACAAATTGTTTACATGTTTAATATTAAATAATTTAATTGCATATTATGTTTGTTTAATAATAAAAGCAAGACAGAATCTCACCTTCACCCCCAAACACGTAATCGCCTGGTGTTCCAACTAATACAAACGGTGCTCCAGCTGTCATAGCCCCCGCTGGTGGCCGTCCGCCGCTAACCATCCAGAGCAATTCGTCCATAACAGTCGGTCGCCTCGGGTTTGTGCCGTTACCAGTGTTGCCTGTACCAGAAGCTGAACTGTTGGTTGAACCAGTTCCAGTTCCTGTACCACTAGAATATTTCATTAAAAATATAAATTATAATAATAAACACTTAACACTCAATGACCTTACTACTAAACAGTACCATAGTAGGTGTTAAAGTTTTTTAACTTTTGTGGTCACTATAAACACTTTTACTGTAATTAATCTTATCTCAATCATCAAAATGACTTTTGAAAGGGAAAGACTGTCGCCAAAATATGGAGACTCAAAATGACAATTGTGGTAAGTCACCCTAAATGTGAGTGTTGATAATGGGTTTAGCTGTAAGGGGACACTGAAAGATCATGTCTTACTTGTATGTTTGGGCTATTCATCTTATTTAAATGTTCAAAAACTTACCGTATTCGACCCCCAGACATCAAAAAAGCTAAATCATTCAACATCGGTGGAGTGCTCTGAAAATTAAAATTAATAAACAATTAGTGAATAATAAACAATTAGTGAAAGAAAACGAAAAAAATGTACCATTTTCTCAATCTATTATTATAAATACCTTAAAATTAAAAGGTACTGGTTCATCTATTAACTCGAATTGATAGGGGACAAAATTACAAACAAAACATTTATCTTTCTTTTTCATATACAACTATATAGCATATAGTTAACATAGTTCTATGATAAACAATGTAGATAAGAATACCAAATATGATTATAGCTATGTAACTTTGCATTAAACAATTATAATTATAATTATATATTTTTTCTCCTTTTCTATAAATAAAACAAGCCAATTTTACATCAATAAATAAAAAAAATCATCATCATCATCATGAGTTCAGCCTATAGCAGTCCACGGCTGGACAAAGGCCTCCTCACAAGTTCGTGCCAAAAATGCCATGAACTCATGTGTTTTGCCCATAGTCACCACACTGGGCAGGCAGGCAGGGTTGGTGGCTGGCTTTGTTGCACCGAAGACTCTGTTAAACTTAATCTTAGAAAGATATAGACGAAAACAATTTCATACTCTACGAACATCATTTGAATCATCCATATTGCTCATTTCATCTATGTTGCTCATGTCTTCTATATTACTCATGTCTGCATCACTGTAGTCATCTCCTCCAGACAATGCTATCCCTTCTGCTTCCCCCTCCAACTGCTCTATAAAGCCACCCTCGCAAAAGGGACATATGTATTCCTGGAATTTATTTATTATTATATAAGTTTAGTACAAAAAGGCATTGTGATCTTGATGAATGAGGGTGTGATGCAAAGCTACATCATTACTTACACTATATTGTGGAACAGAGAATTGTACCTTTTGGAAGTAGATACGACAAAAGACAATAAAAAAAAATCGTAATAAATTTAATAAAATAACTTCAATTGTAAAAAACAATTACCATATCAATAAGCACTGCAAAAGTTACTTATTGTAGTTATTATATATATGATTTAATGTAAAGTATACTAGCTTAATATAGACAGTGAAGCAAGAAATGTAAAAATTTAAATTTCCAGGTAGCAAAACCATGTAGACTTTCCGGTACAAATAAAGTAAGAAAATCTACGTTAAAATAACCCAATAGATAACGGGTAAAACTGACTGATTTCAATTTTTATATTACAGAGATGAAGATGTGGGTAAAAATTTTGATATTATAATATGCTTAAGTGGCGATTACTTATTAAGAAAATGAGTCATTCTAAAACAATTCAGCCAAGTTTTGAATGTTTAAAATAATGCCAAGATCAAATCAATCAATTTCATTAAATATTTTTTTTATATATTATTAATATTTAAAATTATTTAATTAAATTCGTATTTTTTAAGCATCTTATTTACATTGTTAAATGGAAATTTAATTTCTGATGTAATAACAAACATAGAAAAGAATACTAAAAGTAACTTATTTAGTTATATATTTTCAAAATCATGGTGTAAAATATTGCTATAGGTATTTTTTTTAGTCGGTACTGTAGTGTAAACCCTTTTATTTTTCATAAATGTCACGAACTTAGTGCGTATCACAATTTTACACCGGCTGCGCCAATAGAAACGCAGATTTTAATCATTAGTTACACGGTGATTTGGACTGGAATATAAGGTAATTTTTATCACATGACCTTGAGACTGATGATCAGGTCACGTAGATGGAAGAATATGCCAAACATAACGTACGGTATAAGAAATAATCAAAATACTTATTGATTTTTACCTGCAGAACACCTTGAAATTCTACGAGACACCTGTGGCAGAAGAAACGAATATTCCGTCTAGGCTCTACTATAGTATCGGCCATCCTTAATAAATATTTCACAGTTACACCAGTAAATACTAAATAAAATAAATTTCACTATAGAACTGCTTTTAATCAATGAACAAAAATTTATCATTCGCCATTTTTTAAGACATGGACAGTATCAACTTTTTTTACAGATAATAAAAGTATAAGAGATGTCTTTTATACCGATTAAATGAAAAGTCAACTATAATGTCGATTCAATATTCAACAGTTATAGTCGATTTGAGGTTTTATTTACTATCAAGAATGATGAATAATGCGAAAATTTTAACATATTCAACGTATTCTTATATATGCAAGATCAGAATTAGATTCTGATCATTCTGAAATCAGAATCAGATTCTGAAACTCGGAAACGGCTCCAACGATTTACATTAAAATTTAGTATACAGAAAGTTTAGCTAGGATTTAGGATGGCTAGGATTTATTTTTAGAAAACGTCTTAAAAACTACGTAATGGGAATCCTTCATCAAGGCATCTAATTTGTATCTAAGTATCTTTTTTTTTTTAAATAGGTCATATTTTTTGTTATCATATTATTATTAATATTATCTCTTTTATTCAATATATTTCTTTATGATTACATTTTTAAGCGTATTTATAAAAAAGACAAATAAAAATATTTAAAAATGTAAAAATAGTAGGCCTCCGGTGGCAGTTTGAGGCCCAAGCCGCCGGTAATTAAGGTTCCAGGCTGAGGAACCTCCTCACAATGCGGGAGGTTTAAAGCAACACTGCCTTTTGAATGCGATCCTTGATCTAACAGTCAAGCGATAATTTCTTAAGGTGTTGGTTGAAACTCTTCGCTAATAGACCATTAACCGATACAACAATAAGAACAATTATTGTTGAGTCTACATTCCACATGCTGGTAATCTCGTGTGCAAGGTATTTGTCCTTATTATTTTTCTTGAATATAATAATTATAAATATCGAAATACAATATGGCCTATCTTTCAAGTTGAATCAAATCGGTTAAGTAGTTTAGGAGTCCATCGCGGAAAAATACGTGACACGTAATTTGTATAGATATATAGATTATATTGTTATATAAGATAATATTGATTTTTATACCCTTTATTGTTTTCTGATGATAACTTGTCATCTTCAATTTCAATAAGATCAAAATCAAAATCAAAAACAGCTTTATTCAAATAGGCACCACTTTCGAATCGTCATTTTACAAATTAAAACTTTAAAAATCAATTATTATGTTTTTAGAGGCAAAGCTACCACCGATTCGGAATGTAGATTCTGCAGAGACGAATCGGCAAGAAACTCCGCAGTTACTCTTTTGAAAAATAATATACAAACTGTCTTTTAGTACAAAATTAGTAATATGTTGCATAAAATACAGTACCACAAGTCCACACATCTTCATCAATCAATCAAAACTTTAAATTTATGTTGAGACAATTCCAAAATCGTTTGTGGGATTTTATTAAACATGCGAATACCATGACCCAGACAGGAAACGTTTACTTTGCGCAGTCGGAAACTTGGAGTTACAATTTTGTTATTCCTACTCGCGTTTACAATGCGATTATTACTATTTATTTCAAAACAATGAATATTTTGGTGAATATACATAATATTGTTATAAATATACTGCGACGCAATTGTTAATATGTCTACCTTTTGGAAAACATCCCGTAGGGAGACTCGAGCTCCAAGACCGTAAATGCCGCAAATGTATCCCTAAGAAAACTGTAGTATCATTGACAATAAGCCTCTCGTTATTTATTATAAAATTATAATTTGAATGCTTAACATTAGGTAACGAAAACACAACGCACTTGGTTTTTTTGGCGTTCAAAACCAAGTTGTTTATTTTAAACCAATCTTGAATTCGCGACTCTTTGCGACTGTTGTTATGTTCACGTAATCATAATTAACTTTTTTCCTATCAACTTTAAATATTAGAGAATGTCATCTGCAAATAGCACTATATCACAAATATATTTAGCATAAAATGGCAGATCATTTATATATATTAAAAAAAGAAATGGACCCACAATCGACCCCTGTGGAACGCACATTTTTAGCACAAATCCAGAAGACTTCGTTCCGTTTATTGATACGTGTTGAATTCTATTAGATAGATAAGAAGCAATTAGATTAAGAGCTTTACCATTAGGCCGTAACACTCAAGTTTACTTAATAAGATCCCGTGGTCCACGCAATCGAATGCCTTTGATAGGTCACAAAATATACCAATAGCATTTTGTGATCCCTCCCAAGCGTCATATATATGTTTGAGAAGTGCCACACCAGCATCTGTCGTAGAGCGACCTCTAATGAAACCATATTGTTCACTGTGAAAAATTCCATTAACTTTAAAATGGAAAAGAAGTTGATTTAGCATAATTTTTTCAAATGTTTTACTTAAGGACGGGAGGATTGAAATAGGTCTATAATTTCTGGGATTACTTCGACTTCTCTTTTTAAAAAGTGCTACATTTTAGCAAAAGGAAAAAACCCCAAAGGAAAAGACCCCAATTTAATAGCATTGGTAAAAGTTAAAGCTAAGTATGGAGCGAGGTCATCAATGATAGTACTAATTAATTTAACGGAAATGCCCCACAGATCATTTGTTTTTTTAATATTAAGACTCTTAAAAGCTTTTAGAATATCTAAAGAATCAACTTGCGAGAGTGAATAATCAACATAACATTTGCTTACGTTATTTTTAAGAAGTTGTGTAGAATCAGTTGAAGATGAATTCAGTCGAGAAGTTAAGTCAGTGAGTATTTTATCGAAAAAGGCTTCAAAGACGTTTACCAACTTGTTATCCGAGCTTACAACAGCACCATTTATATTTAATTCAATTGGTATAGTTGGCTTAATACGTTTCCCACAGATACTATTAATTATATTCCATGTGCATTTAATTTTATCATCAGAATTGATAATTTTATCTTTGATATATTTTGATTTAGCAGCCATACAAACAGCTTTATAAGTTTTAAATTTTTATTTACATAATTCAAAAATATAGTCTCCTGCTTCCATGCATCATACTGTACAGTTCGTACAACCTATTTCTACTCTTATAAATACCTTCAGAGCCCATTCACTAAATTTTAAGTTTACATTTATATCGAAAGTTTTAGGTTTAAAAATGTTATAGAATTCATCTAAAATTAATTTACTAAAACTTAAAGAACTTAAAGAAACTTAAAGAATTTAAAATATTTCTGATAACGTGAATAATATACAAATATGCCTACAAAACTTTTTTATTATTAGTATTTATTAGTTTATAATGAGTTTATGTATTATGTATATATTAGTTAGATAGTTAGTTCAGTCTACTGAAGTCCACTGTTGGACATAGTCCTTCTCCTACACGGAGAAAGAGGCATATACTCAGCAGTGGGATGTTACAAGCTGAATGCGATGCGATGCGATACTGGAAATAGACCTCCCTAAGTTAGCGCCAGACAGCCCAGTTTTCCAAAATCCTCATCCAGCCTACACCGGTAATCTTACGTAGATCGTCGGTGCTGGGAGCTGGAGGGCGTTCCACACTGTTTGCACCAAGACTCTCCAGGACACGTCTGCTTACTGCTACTTCAACTTGAATGAAGAATTAATAATAAGAAGTTTTACTTCATTGGCTAGCTTAACGTTGCTAATTTCTTCTTCGTTGGTTAGCTAACTTCAGGTTAACGGTTTTTGTGACGGTGGGCGCGCACATCGTCAAAAATGTATCTCATAATTTTTCCCTAACGCACCAAAAGAAGTATAACTTAAAAAAATATATAATCGATTTCTCAATTACACCCCTAAAAATACAAATGAAAAAAATTATGCAGATAGTAGACAAAAGTTCCTTGTTAAAAGGTATTGCATTAAAAAATCCTATTTCACTTTATTCTAAAATGGCTTGAATTCTACTATGACTTTAGTTTATAATTTTGTATCTTACATTTTCAATTAGTATTTTTTTTTTATTTTTTATTAAACATTATACATATTTACAATTCACAACTTAAGAACTAAATATTTACAGATAGTTTTGGTATAAATCATGTCCGCTTGGAATTGTGCCAAGAATGCTGGCAGCATTTCCCCGTTGAATCGCTATGCCGATTCTCTGGGCAAAAAATGCGCCAGCCCTCTTTTAATTAAATTGCAGTTTTATCGAACTTTCGTTAATAACCCTTTCAAGATACAAAAATTAAGTTCTAGCAACATTGTGATATCTGTCGTTGCATCGGGACATGTTAAATATTACATTACTTAGTTCTAAATATAAAAAAAAAATATTATCTACTATTTAGTGTACTCCGTAATGGTGTTTGCGTACACAACCACTAATAAATAACATATAATCAGTAAAAAAAGCGGCGAAAATAAAGAGTAATAATTTATTTAAGCTGACCGTAATCAATGCGTGTAATGTTTGTGAGGATGATTGTTATCAAATCCAAGTGAAATAAAAACTAATCATGTGGATAATATGTAATTTAAGTGATTTTCATCGTCCACTGTACCTGATTTAAATAATTCTATTTAATATAAGTGTAAATATTAACTTCATAAGGCTAAAGTGGGTCAACAGTGAAAAAAGTTTTTAAACCATATTGATTACAATGAATGAGAAAAAGTTGGTGCAGAATTTTAAGAGTTACATCAATGTATCGCCTTTGGTAAGTATACTACTTCCTACTGATAAAACTGTTTTACTTAAAACATCTTGAACATTTGGTAGGATGGAATAGATAGACGAGTTTTATCGAAGTTCTTATTAGAAACTGCTGAAAAAGTAATACATTAATTATTATTTTGTTTTTAGCCTGTATGTGTTAATATACCAATAAATAGTGTCTCTTTCTTTATAGAATAATGGAGAAAAAAATGGATCTGTCCAGGAACTGAAACCGAAAGTTCTCAATGGTGAGTTACTTCTTGATTACTTCACTCTATACGGTGTTTCTTGTTAATTTTTAGTATGGCGGACGTTATATTACAAGCTTTAAAAAAATATTCTCACATTAAAAAAATAATAATTATTGTCATATGTCATATGTCATTATAAATAAATATTGTCATATGTCTTCCTATATTGTGTTATTGAAAATTTACATTTTTCCTTATAATTAAATTTATACCTTCTACTATACTTAAATTTCTGTTATAATATGGGGAATATAATTGAAGCAAAACTTGAGTTACTTGAGTTATTCCATATTTAAAAATTTCTTATAATTTCTTCAGAACTTCATTCATTTCATTTGAAAACAGTTTATAGATTGTAATACTATATCTATATAATTAGTGATTTCGTAAAAAGTAAAGGATAAACAATAATTATTGTGGGTTATCCCTAAGAGATAGACATATACCATCGAGGTTTTTTTTGTAGACCTTTTAAAGGTGCACAATACTGTAGGACATTATTTTGATCTATCTTGTAGGGTTCGGCCAGCTTTTACAATGTAAGCGCAAAAAAATCAGTTTATTTACGACATCACATTAGAAACCTCTAAAATTATCAGTGTTTCCCTTCTATATTATGCATGTATTATACATATAAACCTTTCTCTTGAATCACTCTTTCTATGAAAAAAACCTCGTCAAAATCTATTGCGTAGCTTTAAAGACCTAAGCATACATAGGGACAAACAGACAGCTGGAAGCGACTTTGTTTTATACTATGTAATGATAATATAATTTACTTTATCGTATTTTAGAAAATATTATCTATATATATAAAAATAAATGTTTGTCTGTATGTCCTTTATAAAATTGTAAACTATGCATTTGATCATGTCATGATCTTTTGTGCATGAGCCCACAAATTTCTGAGTTAGTAGGACCAAAAAAAAAAAAGCGTAGCAACACGCGCAAGATACAGCTAGTAATGAATATATGTAAATCATAGACTAATACGTCAATCACTATACTTCAAAAGTGACTTACTATTTAAAGTATTCATGTAAGAAAAGGCCTTTCAATGACGTTATTTTGACTTTCGTTAAGTGTGTATATCACCTTATGACGAAATAAATGTTTTCATTTCTTTTCATTTCATGAGCAAGTCTTTTAGTTTACTTATTATTTATTTATTTTTTTAATAAATAAAAAAAATCCTTGCCTTGCTTGTACCTAAGTTTGTTCTAGCATTTATCTTTGACTGTTTGACTATTGTATGGAGTTGATATTAAATTTGGTTCGTTAATTTATTCTTAAAAAATACAATTGAGAACAGCTTTCAACATGTTCATACCTCTTAACTGAATTTATTCCCTTTTTACTACTAAATAAATCATGTTACATACATACATATAAACACGCCTCTTTCCCGCAGGGCTAGGCAGAGACCAATTCTTTCCACTTGCTACGATCCACTTCACACTTCACTTTCAGTCCACTTTCATTATTCCCTTCATACATGCTCTTCGGTTTAAGTTACTCCTGACCTGGCCTTTTTATTTCATAAATAATGTTTAATGTAAAAAAAATGGACTACAATACATTAAGGAGTCTAAAATTTATTTTATTAGGGGATTGTTGAGTTTCTAAAATGTCTTATAATAAAAAGACGAATAGTTGTTATTTTATTGAGGGAGATCACAGCAGGAAATATTGTGCTAAAAATTTGGGGAAGGACCTCAACCTTACAGAAAATCACACATAAATAACACTGTTCTCAAATAAATAAATATCTACACAATACACACACGGTCGTCTGTTCCTAAAGTTAGCAACTTAATGCTTTTGTTATAGGCAACAGCCCACTGGTATATAGCTACATTTTTTTTTTGATAAACATACTAATCAATAATACATATATAAATAAAAATTTATATTACACCCAGACTCGGGGTGGGAATCGAACCCACAACCCTTGGACCAGAAAACAGGGTCACTACAAACTGCGCCAACGGGCTAGTCTAAATAGTGTTGTGCTCCTGTGGTGAGTATGGAAGCTCCAGGTCGGGGAAGAGGTTGGCTCTGCTTTATGGAGTATTGACTAAACTGATCAAATTCAAAATATAAATGAAGCCATACGATTTGCATTCACCTGGTTAACTACAATTAATCCAATTATTCAGTTAATCAAATTTCAGAGGCTATCACATATCAGTTGGCTAACTTTACTGGAGGGCAAAAAATATCAAACTAAGGTTTCGTATTTGTCTTATTAACAATTTGCGCCGTCTTATTTGGTTTTATTATATGTATTATGCCTATTTATCGGGGAAGGTTGTAGGGTATAATACAATTACCCTATGGTCCATAGTAAAGAGCTATAAGGAATAATTGTGTTTGCTCACAAATGAAAAAAAAACGACTTGAATTACATCGTTTCATTTCGTAGAATGTAAAAAGTTTATCATAAACACAAAATAATTGCGAATACTGTAACATTAAAATTGGAGCAATAATATTAAATAACGTGTTACAAACAAGTTAGAACATTTGCGATGATGTAAAAAAACAATAACTCAATTACGTATTCGTTACGTGCGGCTAACTGTACCGCCATTTATACATATATCAGTTTCCATATAAACAGCTAACTTGTCACAGGACTCGGTGTACGCAATTATATACTTTATTCTTTTAGATTAGGGCTTAAAAAGTCCTGTGGATAAATAGGACATACGGATTATGGTAGTGCTAGAAAAATATAGGAAGTAATGTCCCATACTCGTCAGTTTATAGTGCTATGTGGATCTGATGAGATGGGGGTGCTTAGACCAGGTACCAATTTTTTATTATTTGTTTGTCAATTCAAATAAATTTGATTTTATTAAAGGTAAACGAACACAACTATATTACATATTTTAACAAATATTTATTCAAATTCATGACTTAATACAATGCTAAACCGGGCGGATCAAATATTTATTAATACCACTGAAAACCATTAAACCAAAAGAACGTGAAATAGAATTTTAAAGTAATTAAACTAGTAACTGTGTCATCAACAGAAATAAAGTAATGAACCTACATTTATATGATATCGCCTGACTAATGTAAACTTTGTTACGATCATCCCGTTAAATAACACGATGTGAATTCACACGTAGTTCTAAAAATAACCGCGTAAGAAATTCCCCGAAACCGTCTTACATTTTACTTGTCTTAAAACTTAAATTCGCATCTTCGCCTTAATAGCTAGTGGATAATAATATTAGTCATCTTGTTGGTATTTTGACTGTCTTCATATTATCCTCGTACACCTAATTATAATGTAAGTATTTGTTATCAAGATTTCACTCACCGAAAAGAAGTAATTTTATTACTAAATATCGTTATTTGTAGTTCGAAGTTATAATCGAAATTTACTTTTTTAATAGGAAGCTTTAACTATAAACTTTTAATGTGTTCGTTAAGATTATTTGCTTGCAGAAATTTTATCATAAGTTAGAATGCTTACCTAAATTACAGTATTAAACTAGGTGTATCTATATTTTTTTGAGGTAAGGTGCAGCAGGAAATCTTGGTTAAGCTTGGAATAGCCGACTGTGTAAAACTTTACAGAAAATCACAGCTAAGAAATACTTTTATCCACTAATGTTGTGGATTTTCCTGTGGTAAGTAAGATAGCCAAAGCTGGGGAGGATTGGGGTTAGGGTCGGTAGGTAGGTAGGTATATCTTACGTATACATATCGTTACGTTAATTATAAAACCCTAAAAAGTCGGACTTTTAATACATTAAAAATATTCTTTTAAAAATTTTTAAAGGACATGATAGTTGGTACTGAAGCAAAATTGTATTTTTATGTAATTTTTTGTCTCATCTGTCTAAATCTTGGCCGCGAATCACGCCGAAATTACCGAAGTAGTCCACTAAAAAGTTACATTTGAGGTCGCATGATATGTTTTAGAGTAAAATTCGGCGATAGATGAACTTAAACCCTCCATGATACCAAGAAAAAAAATTGCGTCCTGCGTCCGTAACATATCAATGGACTAAATGAAGTTCAACGAAAATCTAAATGATTTTAATCTATGAATAATGACTATGAACTAGATAACTAAATATTTTATGTCTCAAGAATTAAATTTAGTATCATTTTCTTAAGAAAAAGAAGATTAAAATCAAAAAGAGTAATTTTTACTAATTGCAGGCTAGTTGTTTAAATATTATAATAAAATATAAAAGCAATGCCCAGCAGTATCAATTAGTCGTGTTGATTGCGGTCATACTTGCGGTTAATAAACTAATATAAATATTATCACCAATATTGGAATTTATACCTCTTTTTTGATTACTTTCATAACATGTGTACAATATTTTGTCCCTAATTTTTTTTTTATGTCACGTACTTGACGCTCTCACGCACGTGATGTGGTCCTCCTGTGACCATGGTTGCTGTAAAGTATCCGAAACGTCTTATAGTTAAAAAAACTTAATAAACCGCGATAAAATCCGAAAAAGTTGTTTCATTATAATGTGGGCTATATTTTATTTCAAATAAGGCGGTTCGAAGTTCGCCAGGTCAACTAGTATATGTAGTATATGTATAAGTAAGGCGTTCCTTGTGTATTAAAGTACATAAAATGTATAAATAGTGTACCTACTCATCAACCATCATGAATATCGGGTACAAATTTTGTTTGATTGATAAATTCGACGATTAGAATAATAAAAATACAATAGGTATAATGTAGCAGAATCATGCTCTGAAACATTTTACTAAAAGAACTGAACTCTTATTGATATATAACGACGATAAAGTAGGCAGACTACCGTTTTCTAGAGTAAATTCGCAATAATTGTGTTTTCAGGCAAACGCAAAAAAAACCGACTTCAATTATATCGTCAAGTAATACAACGTAGGTAGACGAAAAATAGTCAAGTAAATACGCATTATCAAACATTACTCCAAAATTTGTAATCAGATCTCGATGAAATTTAAATGTGATCACATAATAAAACATCAGCTTTCAATTAAATTAAAAATTATTAAAATCGGTACACCCAGTAAAAAGTTATGCGGATTTTCGAATTTCCTTCGATTTCTCTGGGATCCCATCATCAGATCCTGGTTTCCTTATTATGGTACCACGCCAGGGATATCTCCTTTCCAACAAAAAAAGAATTATCAAAATCGGTTCATAAACGACGAAGTTATCTCCGAACATACATTAAAATATATATATACGGTCGAATTGAGTAACCTCCCCCTTTTTTTGAAGTCTGATAAAAATCGTTGAGGCTTTATTTGTTTATGGATTTGCGGTCAAATTTGTGATTAGGGAAATATATGTTAAAAACAATAAGATTTAGCGAATGAGCTATTTAACGGTTTAAGTAATGATAAGATCTTCGCTATCTCCACCGAATCTATTAAAGAACAATAATAATAATATAAAAAAAAACAGTGTTCACACAACAAAATATACAATATAATTCCAAAACGTGCACGTAGTAAAATATAAAATAGAATTAATAAATTGTAAAACATAAATTATAAAGAGGAATTCAAAATACAAATTCTTGAATAAACAAAATAGAAACAAGAAATGAGGTTTCATTATTATTTCCATATAAAAAGTGTGGTGGATACGCCACAAAGATTTGGAATGCCTATTCCTCTGAAATACATCATCGTTTTCCTTCATTCATTTGGATTAATTTTGACTTTCAATAATGTCAAAATAGCACGGATGATTTCGCCATTGTGACTTAGAATGGAGAAGACATGAAGGAGATTGAATATTATAATATATTTGCGTGTGAAACATCCGCAACGATATACCTATAATTGTTTGTACGATATATTAAATATATACCACGTTTTGGATAATTTACATAATGATATTGATATAAAGTAGAAGCTTTTAAACAGTTTTCCCATTCAAGAAATAGTCATTATATATTTTGTACGAGAAGACTGACTCAAATTCTAACTTCACGGTCACTGCACCTTACGCCAATTGATGTCGTTCTTAAAAACTGAAACTGGTTCAATGTTAACCTCCAAGGTTAACGGAGAAACTCCTCTAAATTACTCGAAAAGCAGACGTGACGTTTTCTGAATTTTATAGCATAAAATACGCAAAAATAATATGACATGACAATGAAAAATGAATAAAAGTTTTATGCGGTGTAACGACTCTATAAAACGACGAATCGATAAAAAAAAAACAGCTAGTAATAATATTGAAATATCTTCTCTACTTTCTTAAACGTTTCATTTTTTGTTTCCATAGAAAACCCGTATATCTGGGAAGATTTCAATATCGATCAGAACGGCAGACACAGACGTGTGACGTGTCTGCTCTGGTTGTATAGTTTTTACAGCTGTCTTCATATTATATGCCCGTTACAATTATACAATCGTAAAAAATAACGGAGAATTATGTAAAAGAAATTTTATTATTTTAAAATTAATTATTTTTTGAGATTCATTTACATAGTCAGAAAAAAGTTGTCTATTTCTCAGGCTTTGTTTTGTATCGAATTGTTCAAAACACGTTGCAGCTAAAATAGTTACTGATTTTCTAGGAACCTTGGAACTAAATTAGCTTAATAAATCAAGATAGTCAATTCTATTGTTAAAAAGTTTGTGTAAGTTACATGTTGAGATAGGATCTTTTGTTTCCGAGCATTTTTATTGTAATGTGTCTTAAGACTTTCGGAATAACTGTTTATCAAGTTTAATAGTTAACTGTTGTTTATTTTATTTTACATGACAACTGTTTTTCAAATGGTTTTGGTAGGTGTTCATAAGATTCTTTGTGTCGTGTTGAGTTTGGCACTATATCTTGTCAATTTTGATAATTCAGTTGAAATAATTACAGAATGTAACGAATATACGTTTTATTTAAATTTTGTACTACAGCAAAATGTCCCAAGTAGCCGGTTCAATTATTTAATCTACGTTGTTAGAGTTTAATTTAGTATTAACTGTAACTCCAAAGTCCCTCCTATAGTTCTACGCCTTGAATACATGACATCAATTGATTTTGATCTTCGTGAAAGTTTTAATTGCTTATATTTCTATATTCGTAACCTTTTTTTGCGCTAACAACGATTCTAAAATGGAAAAAATCTCTACAATGCAGAGTGACAAGACTCATGACAAGTACATTACCTACGCCGTAAAAGTACATATTTTTATTATAACCCACAGCATGTATTAAGTTATTATTAAGTGAAATCTGTGATAATACTAAATTAAAATATACAATGAACATAAAATAAACACTTATGACGTTATTTCATACTTTGATAAGATATCGTGATCATGAACAAATCAAGGATTCTTTTAGATTTTACAGATAAAATTATTTCATTTGAAGATTAACAGCAAGAAAGTTTTATTATATTACGAGAATAATGAGCAAGTACCGTTTATTTATTTAGATTAGTGTCATCCAAAAGATAAAAATATATTTCACAATTGCTTATTTAGTTATATGTATTGTATGCTTGTTTGATAGGGATCAATGGCCACGCAATAAGTTATTCTTCCGCCTTTTTTTTGCTATCTGTACGTTAATATAAGGGGAGGACTAGTGTAATGATAAAAACAAATAAATAACTTAAGCGTACATTGATTGATAGACAGCAGCATAATGTCTTTTGTAATGTTTAGCTACAATCGATTCAGTTTTCTAAGGATTACTTTTCTATGTGAGTTTCTGAAAGAGAGAGGGAGAGAGAGATTCTAACTAACTCATCTGGCTCAGTGACCCGAAGTGAGTCTTGGCCTCCGAAACAAGATTTCTCTACTTCACACGATCTTGCGCGATTTCACGCCAATTATTGGCTTGGATCTCACTCAAGTCTTCTTCAACCATGTCCCTCCAGCGGTATCTGGGGCGACCCACCGGTCTACGTCCAGTTGGTCGACCCAGATACGCTCTCTTGAGTGCTCGATCCTCCCCCATGTGTTCGACATGTCCGAACCACCGCAATCTATGGGATTTGGTAGCTCTAATGATGTTTGGCTCAGACACCAGGTTTGCAATTTCAGCATTGGTTTTTATTCGCCAGCTGCCATCTTGCCCCTTAGTTGGTCCTAGGATCTTACGGTAAATTTTCCTTTTTGTGACCAGAAACCTATTCTCCTCTCTGAGCGTAAGTGTCCAAGCCTCACAACCGTACATTAGGATTGGACGAATAATGGTTTTGTAAATTGTGATTTTTGTCTTCCTACTAAGAAGAGATTCTAAGAGTTTCTAATTTAATATGGAAACAGTCCCCTGAATTCGAAAGATAATTTGATAGCAAAAAGACAACGAGATAATATTATCACAATTTTTCCAACATATAAAAATTGCTCTAGGGTAGCCGTGCATATCGTGGGCGGTCGTATTTGTTTCCGGTCTGGAACTGTCTGTTGATCTCCCCACCGTGCCTCAGGGAGCACGTAAAGCTCTCGGTATCAGTTGTTGTCATAGATACCTGAAAGGGATCTTTACGCATAGTAGAGAATATATCCGCCAACCCTCAGTGGAGCAGCGTGATGGATTAAGTACCGACCCTACTACTTGGAGCAAGAGGAATATGCCAAAGTAGAATTATAGACTGAATCAAAAAATTATCAATACCCAAATACATATGTATATAGTAGAATCATTTTATTTCTCAGGCGAGCTCGTGGTGGGTGCGGCGCACAGCGTCGTCATGTTGCCGCCTCTCAGCGAGCGTGACCGTGGAAGATTCGGCTCTCTGTTCGTTACCAACTACAAGCTGTCCTTCGTGCCGATCGACAGCTCGAGCAACGATGTGAGTCTTGTTCCTCTATCTTATATGTATTTTACTTTTCCAACTAAATATTTTGACAAAAATAGTAGAACTAACTGCGCCTACAGTTTCACCAGCGTAATTTTTGGCAGGAATATCGGAATAAAAAGCAGCCTGTGTTTTATTTTAGATCTCCAGCTAGCTAGGTACCAAGTTTTATATTATTTGTTTCTTACGCTTTTATTTATGGAAAAAATAGCCTTATAGCCTTCCTCGATAAATGGGCTATCCAACACAAGAAGAATTTTTCAATTCGAACCTGTAGTTCCTTCAATTAGCGCGTTTAAACAAACAAGTAAATAAACTTATCTGCTTTATATAATACTAGCTGACCTGGCGAACTTCGTATTGCCTTATTTTATTTCTTAAATATAATAGTTACATATATCAAAATAAAATATAGCCTATCTTTCAAGTTGAATCAAACTGCACACGGTGTGCAAATTTGATTAAAATCGGTTAAGTAGTTTAGGGAGTCCACCGCGGACAAACAATGTGACGGGTATATAAATATATACCCGTAAGTTAGCAAAAGTTTTTGAGAAAGGATCATTTTTTTTCCTTTTTACGCAAAAAATACTGAGTATATTATAATATAATATATATACTAATCTTCTTATACATATGTATATATGTAAATTACTCCTTTCTCAAAAACTTTTGGGTTTGCAATGAAAGGAATATACTAAGTGTAAAGTTGTATGTGTATTAAATTCTTTAAATTTAGTTGTCACTCACGATAGAAAGAAATGAGTTATAGCTGGTATGCAATACACTGTTGCTCTGCTATTGTGTCTGAGTAAGGGTAAGGCGAGACGTCTCGACGCCCTTCATACGTACATAATTATAACTACTCGTATAATCATTCTGCTTCTTATGCACTCGACAGATTTTACGAGCGATAACTTTCTGTATTAAGCTTATTACGAAATAAAAGCCTGATATTATTTGACGTCGAGCAGATGACCGATCATATTGATTTTTATTATTTAATGTCTCTTTTAAATACTCAAAAATATTGCTTGATATTGCCACATCCATACCATCCATACGAGACCAGATCCATACCACCCTAAGTACGCGTACTTTAGAACCGCCGAGTAAGTTCGTTGACGATCCAACAAGTTTGAAATCTTGCTCGTAACCCGCCTCCGCTCGTGCGTGTGGCAGCACTACGAAAGAGGAAGGGGTTCTCAATTTGATTCAGAACCTTTGACTGGGTGGACCGATTTCCATGATTTTTGTTTTAATCAAAAGGTAGTGTGTGTTGTGTGGTCCCATTTAAATTTGATTGCGATCTAATAAGTAGTTTTTCAAAACTTCTGAGATAACATACATAAAAAAGTATAATCTAATGAAGAACTTCCTCATTTTTTGGAAGTCGCTTAAAATGGCAGCTTGCAGTTCGCAGTGACACACTAGCGAAAAAGGTCGTCGAGCCACGAATTCGGGAACTTACTCGCATGTCTATCACCCTCTTTAGTGTAAAGAAAGTATACTCATAAAACAAACCCAACCAATTACTATATTATATAATTAGTATTCGCTCCAGCCTGTAATATCCCACTGCTGGGCATAAGCCAATTTCCCCATCTAGGAGAAGAATCAGAGTTCAATCTACCACGCTGCCCGAATGCGGGTTGGCGGATATATTCCCTACTATGAATAACGATCTCTATCAGGTGTACATGATAACAATCGGGACCGACAGCTTAGCTTGCTCTCCAAGGCACGGTGGGGAGACCCGCAAGGGCTAACAACCAGACCGGAAATAAATATTTCCGCTATAATAATTAACTCTCCATATAATTATGAGGCAGTAAATTTTCCAAGACACGATATTGTTGAATACTTCGAAAAAATTATTGAATACAAAAACAGCTTAACGTCAAAAGTATAATTTTTTTTTTTTTATATATCAGCAAACAAGCTTACGAATCACATGATGGTAAGCGGTACTGCTTGAAAACAGTATTATTTAGCTGTGATCTTCTGTAAAGTCGAGGTACCCCAGTCGGGCTGCTCCATATTTTGAGCAGAAAATTTCCTGCTTTGCCCTACCTCAGTTAAATAAATGTTATTATCAAATCTAAATAAAAACTCACAATAATATTTGGTAATGTATTTTTAAAGGAGTACGGTCAAAGAAATCAACTAGTCGGTGCCTTCGACGTCCCGCTAACGGGTGTCGGTGCGCTGTGGCAGACGGATGGTGGAGCCACGCGCCGCAGGAGACTTCTTCCACGGTCTGATGTACCGTCCAAACTGAAGGGGCTTCAAGTGGTTTGTAAGGTGAGATTAAAGATTGACTCGCTAGTCGGAATTATGATTACATGATAAGTATTAGCTGAAACTAGCAAAATAAGAAGGTTAAGCTTTGCTGATCTTTGTCGTGTAGCTAACTGCTAAAAGTTTTTTGGCTAAAATTTCACTTTTTTATATAACTAGGCCAGCAAACAAGCGTACAGCTCATCTGATAGTAGATTACCGTAACTTATAGACGTCTGCAACACCAGAAGCATTGCAAGTGCGTTGCCGACCCTACCCCCTATTCCCCCCAGGAGCTCTTACTAACCAATAGGAACACAAAACTGCTTGAAAGCAATATTATTTAGCTGTGATATTCTGTAAGGTCGAGGTACTACCTCAGTCGGGCTGCTCCATACTTTGAGCAGGAAATTTCCTAGCTCAGTTAAATATAATAATAATAATAATATACTTTATTTCAGACCAAAGTATAAGTCCATATTGGGTTAGTACAACAAGACAACATTCAGAATAAAAAACAAAACAAAATTATATAAAAAAAAATCAATAAGTAAAAAAAAAAATTAAATAGAATAAAATTAAATTCAATAATCAAAAAAAAAAAAAAACAAAAATTCAAAAAATTTTAAAAATTTAATTTTAAAACTCATTACTAAAATAGGAAATGATTTTTAACTTAAATTCCTGAAGACTTAACGAAATACCAAAAATTATGGGCATCTAAGAAATTTTAACTCTTGCTAAAGTTTATCCTTATAAGGCTAATTTAATTTCGTTGACCAAACAAATAAAAATGACTGAATGATTTCAGAATATGAAAGTACTAACATTCAACTTCGCGAACTCACCAATCGGTAATGGAAGGAAAGTCGCGATGGCTCTACTACATCACGCATTCCCGAAACGACATGACTTACTGTTCGCATTCGAGTGCAGAGAACCTTACTACCCGACACTGCCCTCGGACCTAAACATGTTTCAAAGACCAGGAGACTGGAAGAGAGAACTAGAGAGGTGCGAGTGTCCGCATTGGAGAATCACTTGTATAAATGGAACGTCAGACGCTTTCATGCTTACAGCGGGCGAGACACTAATAGTACCTGGATCGGTACTGGATTATAATTTAATAGAAGCAGCGAGACACTTCCGATCGGGAAGAGTGCCAATCTGGGTGTGGGGGAGACCTGAGGGAGCAGCCTTACTGAGAAGCGGAGAGTTGCTGCCCACTGAACAGTCGGCCACTGCTGAAAGCGTTCTTTTAGAGCAGGTACGTTGTAAATTATATAACGAAAAACAAAAATAGTTTCAATGTACATGAATAATACTTTACCTTATAGCTGACATACTGACTAGCTATTATTGATTACCCTTTAAATTTTTTTTTGCAAATTCTTATTTTGGGTGAGCTAAATATAGATTTCGCTTCAGCCTGTAACATCCCACTGCTGGGCACAGGTCTCTTTCCCCATGTAGGAGAAGGATAAGAGCTTAATCCACCACGCTGCTCCAATGCGGGTTGGCGGATATATGGCCCTACTATGAGTAAAAATCGCTATCAGGTGTACACGATAACAACTGAAACCGAAGGCTTTACGTGCTCTGCGAGGCACGGTGGGGAGTACAAATATCTACTCTGAGCGGGAATCGAACCCGCGACCATCGGTGTTTAGGAGCCAGAGACAGAGAATCCAGAGCGGTCGTCTAGATTTAAGTAAATATAGATTTAGGTAAACAAAAATTCTTATTTGATCTTGATTATGACTTTAGGTTTTAAATAATATATAATCATAGGCGGTAAATCTCTTTTATCATTTGACGTAAAATTGGTATCACACAGTGAAATAATTTTGAAAAAAATAAAAACTCTAAAAAACACGACTACGATTAATAAAATAGGTAAAAAAACTTTTTAAGTTAAACGGTTTTATGTTAAACATACATTGCAATGTTTAAGATAAGTCTACAATCGTTGATTAAAATGTTTGTTTTGTAATGTTACACTATAATTAGGCAGTTGTTCAACCGACAACGATGGACGTGTGATAAGTAGGGCTAGAATGTGGAAACAAGCTAGCAAGCTCGATTATAAGCGAGTTTTAGGGTTTCATAGTGGTGAGCGAGTAGTACTTTTATCATATGTTTTGTCGATTAAAGACAAACTACGAGCAGTGAAACGATTCCTCGCCAGCCAGCAGTGTGAATGTCCAACGATAAACTAGTTGAAACATCTCTTTTATTTACATGGAGTGTATAACTATTGGAATTTCCATGAGCAAGAAAATAGTAAGTAATTTCCTCACCGTCTGCGGGCCAACTGCCTATTTTAACGACGAATTAAACGATTCTTCTATCGCACATTAAGTCGATAATTTGTAGACAATTGACGTGCCCCACGGTTTTATTTTAGTCTAGTCTATGCATATGTTTATAATTCCCACGACTGTATCTATTTTATTATTTTTTGGTTTTTAGTACATTTATCTTAAACATTGCAATGTATGTTTAACATAAAACCGTTTAACTTAAAAAGTTTTTTTACCTATTTTTATTTTCTAGTTTTTAGTTCTTATTTCGCATTCTGTTTAATTCATTTAGTGCTTCATTATTGCAAGGCCCATCTTAAATATTGAGGTTGTATAGTGCACTGTATTCTTCTTGTCAAGCCCTTTTATTTGATACCCATATTGGTGGGATTGATAAAAAATTGTTATCAGACATTTGGTAGCGGCGGCCAGCTTAGATTTCAATTTTGCATAGTAAATTGTATTCTACTTGTTGAGACCTTTCATTTGATACCCATGTTGATGGGATTGATAAAACGTAAGTTATCCGCCATTTTGTAGAGGCCGCCATCTTGGATTTTAATTTTATATAGTACATTGATTATACTGGTTGAGCACTTTCATTTGATACCCATATTGATGGGATCGATAAAACCTACGTTATCCGCCATTTTGTAGCGGCTTTTATTTGATACCCATATTGATGGGATTGATAAAACCTACGTTATCCGCCATTTTGTAGCGGCCGCCATCTTGGATTTCAATTTTTTATAGTATATTGTATTCTGCTTGTTGAGACCTTTCATTTGATACCCATATTGATGGGATTAATAAAACATAAATTATCCGCCATTTTGTAGCGGCGGCCATCTTGAATTTATAATGATAATGAATAAACATAATTGTATTGTCACCAAAATCCAAAGTGTATACAAAATTTCAGATTAATCCGTTGACAGGAAGAGGGTGAAATTTGAATTACTAAATTTGACCCAAGAATAAATAATAAATAAAAAATAAAACAAACAGGGTGAGCTAAATAAAACCGTTTAAAAAAAACGGAAGCAGCTGCCATACATATCAATCAATCTGATAAGCCTCGACTAGCTCAGGGGAACTACGCATATACGGGTCATATCCACGGTAACACTGGTCCGTCGCTCGCTAGTCGCACTCCGAGCTTTCCATGTCAACAGATAAGCCTCGACTAACCGAAACGAAACCGTACTGATCTAGTTGCTGTTGTATAAATAGTCCTCGTATCCCTCAGGTGCGCCGCTCGCACCCCAAGCTGACGCCGCCGCGCGTGCTGTACGTGTGCGGGGCGGCGGGCGCGGGGGCGGGGGCGGGCGCGGGGGCGGGGTCGGGGGCGGGCGCGCTCGGCCCTCTGCCGCCCCTCGCTGCGCTCGACGCCTCCTACAAGAAGCTGGCCGAGCTCTGCACGCCCACCTCCCTTGCCGGCTTCTGGGTACGTGTTGTGTGATATACCAAGGTTGTACTGACGTCATTTATGTGTTAGTGTGTAGATCGCTTACCACATAAGCAAGGCGCTACGTGTGCGTGTCCGTTAGTTAATAAACTTTGTCAAGCAGAACGTGTACTCGTTTCGATATCTTTGGTAGTGAGCAAGCACAGTTAATTAAATACATACTTTACTATTTATTTTGTTACACATCCAAAGTATCTGCATATTTTCTATTATAGCTAAAGCGGTACGTCGTCCCTTAAACTTAGCTTTATAAATATATGAAATAAGTACTTATGGCTAGTCTGATGGTAACTTAACAAGCGGGTCAACAGACGCAGGACTCGCAGTACTACTCGTTCTTGGAGTCGAGTCGCTGGTTGCGACACGTGGCTGCCTGCCTCGCATTCGCTGAAGAAGCGGCCGACCAGCTTGCCAGGAACGTCACTGTCGTAATACAGGAGGGTAAGAGTATAATGACCCATGACTCTTGTTTCTAATATTGATTTTCCAATGTCGGTTTTTACCACTCCCAACTGAAGGAAATATTTAACGGAAAATTACTTGTTTATTGATCACCTGAATATAGTATGGCTAAACCATATTTATCTGTTCAAAAGGATGTAAACGTAAATCGGGGCGATAACTGCTCGAAGATTGGGCTGATTAATGTGTTCAACAATTAGCCAGCAAAACAGTAGCGCGGCGTAGTGGGGGCGGCAGGGGCGGCAGGGGCGGCCCACCCCGGGCGACACTAATAAAATATTTAGTAAATATTTGAACCATTTTATTTTTATCGCAACTACAACTTCGGACTGATTGAAAGGAGCACGGAATTTTTCATTACTTATTTTGGGGCGAAGTCGGGGAATGATATTTTGTAGTGACTGGCAACGTCTATACTTGTGGAAATTCCTCGTTTATGACTAATAATCAGCGAGAATGACTTTTTATTACATTCAGAGTGTAAGGGACAGCTTTATAAACTTTTTTAGTTATAATATATAACCTGTATATGTAATGATGACTGTTCTTGCCGAAAAGTAATTGAAAGAGCGGCAAATTTTTTTTCCGCCCCGGGCAGCCGACAACCACGCTACGCCACTGCAGCAAAAATATATTTTTTCCCATGTATTAGCTCCATGCTCATATGTTCGATTCTGTTGAGCATTTTTCCGATTCCGTTTCACCCTTGGCTAGTTTCTCATGCACCAGTGTCGTTTTACAGGCGATGGCGTGGACTACAGTGCGGTTGTATCGTGTCTCACTCAGCTACTGCTGGACGCACACTTCAGAACCATCGCCGGCTTCCAATCACTCGTGCAAAAGGAGTGGCTCGCGCTCGGGCACCCCTTTTGCGACAGGTGAGCGTGTCTCTTATACTTAATAAATAAATAATTAAGTAAACGCCTCACACTCAGCGGGTCCCAATAGAATTTTCTCCTGTGTCAGGGGTCCGGAAACAAACAAAACACGAGCACAAACGCCAACACCACTACTAACATCTGTATGGTCAATACAAATGCTTATCTTGAGCGGGGATCGAACCCGCTACCGCCAGCACAACAGGTAGTGCTATGACCTCTGACCGCTGCGTCAACGCCTCAACAAACTTAAAACATACACAACCAATGGTCATCGCTTCTGTTCTACATACAGGTTATCAATGATTCTACCTATTTAATACCTTCTTTCGTCTGGGTCTGTCGAGAGGCGTCTATAACAGCGCCCTCTATATTTTTTACACTAAACTGTTATGTTTTCTTTACCGCAATCATAATTTCTTTCTTATATTCTTTTGTTCAAGTAGTGCCAATCTTCTTATTTATAAACTGCAATTGACATCTATAGTTACTTGTCATATATGTGAATTCCTACAAAATAGCGTTAACAGTACTTCAAAACTGAATCTAGAAATATATTTCCAGGCTAGGTCGTCCCCGACCAGGTTCCACTAAAGAAGAAACAGAAAAGGAGCCATCAGCCCAAATAGCGCCAGTCTTCCTTCTGTTTCTGGACTGCACTTGGCAGTTACAGCGACAGTTCCCTGCGGCCTTTCAATTCACGGAAACCTACCTCACTACATTATGGGATTGTACGCACAATCATCTGTTTGATACATTTCTGTTCAACTGTCCACGGGATAGGGAACTTGCCGTGTCTAAGGTAAGGTATTCTTAGATTAAATATAAGTTTGGTTTTCGATCCTGTTTCAATTTATTGATTAATGTAATATCAATTTCCAGAACTTCGTTCAACGACCGCTATGGGACTGGGAGGAACAGTTCTCAGAGCAGGATATAGCGCTGTTTTATAATCCACTGTTTGAACAACCGACACCTTCGTCTCGATTATGTGAGCAATATATACCTTGGTTAAAGGAAATTTGACTTCAATTCGACAAACTTATTACAAGTTTTATATTTGTGGCGTAGTTTTAGCGAGCGTAAATTAGTGTCACGTAATTGTGATATATGACGCCACGTAATAGAGATAAATTTGAAATTTTTTAGCTTTAACTTTTCCGCACTGAAGCGCTGCGCATTCACGCCACTGAACTATGATGTATACACATAATACACATGAATGTAGTTTCGGATTATATTGGCATTATAGTTTTTTTTTTTTTTCTATGATAATCGCACTGCCGCTATTTATATTGCGCCAATTTTTGAGTTTTTTCATAATTTGATTCTGTATAATCTTTATTTTTTTTTTTATCACTGACTATTTTTTGAATATAATGAACTTAAAGTCTGTTCAACGAGAACAGATACCAAATGTAAACAAAAGCCCATCATTTTTTGTAGCGACGACGGAAGAAACAAAATATAGTTTATATTTTTTTCTATCTTGTTTGTTTGGTATCTGCTGCACGTCTCTCTGCAAGGTCGAACGATATTTTAACTGGCCTTGAAAACAATTTGACCGCGGACGGCCTTTTGATTTTGTATTATTCATTTTTATTTCATTCCGTGTCCTGAAGCGCTCGGGGTGATTTTTATATTTCGATTATTATTATTTAAGAAGTATCAAATCTTATATACATAATTATATTTAATTAATTATATATAATTCAGTAATTATCAGAATATAAATATATTTTACATTTTAAAAATTTTGTAAGTAAAAAAAAGGTTACAAAACCCTGCATAGTTGAATGACCTCACATTTGGTTTGTTTACATCTGGTATCTCGGCTCGTTGAACGCACTATGGTAAAAGTTGAATGCTACCGACGATCGTGCCCGCAGCGCCGGCCGCGCTGGCGGCGCGCCTGCGGCCGTGCACGTCGCTGGCGGGCGCGGAGCTGTGGTCGCAGTGCTACGAGCGCTGGCTGCCGCCGCTGGACGCGCCGCGCGCCGGCCGCGTGCAGGCGCTGCTGCGGACCGCGGCGCTGCGCGCGCAGGTGGGCGGCTGCTGGCGCCGGCGTTTGTTTGTTACTAGCCGCCCCGGCGTCGCACGGGTGCAATGCTGATACTGAATATACTACAGAATGTCTTTATTTATAGTGTGAAGCTAGCTTACAGCATGGTTATTAACATAATAACAACAACATTCAAATATGCGTCGTTAGATTACACGTTGTTACAGAATGCGTTGAAGAAATAAAGGTTCACTGCTCGTTCCCTGTTGGTGATAGCGTGATAATATGTAGCCTATATGTTGACCAGACTTCTTAATAATATTTGTGCCAAATTTGAAGTAAATCCGTGCAGTACTTTTTGAGTTTATCGATTGTAGATTACACCCCAAATATTCTTTTAAAAAAAACCATTTCCTACCATTTTATTATATGTATAGATTTCTGAATAGGTTAAATGTATATACACCAATGTGGACATAAGTATAATCGTACATAAAAATTACTGAAATTCTGCTAACGGAATACTTGAATGACGCCTTATTCACTAATAAATATATAAACTACTACTCGCGTACATTAAGCTCATTTTATAGTGGAATGATCCTCTGAGGTAGCGCACAATAGGATATATGCTATTCAAAATCTGGAGTAGTTCGATTGGGGAAAGACATCAGTCTTACAGAAGGTCTGTATAAAAACAAACAAAATAAAACTGCACAAGTTTTATGTGCATATGGAAACCAGAGCTCGTGGATAGGGTGAGGGGTCAGGGGCGGTGACGCGCTTGTACGCTTCAGCCTGTAATATCTCACTACTGGGCATAGGCCTCTTTCCCCATGTAGGTGAAGGATCAGAGCTCAATCCACCACGCTGCTCCAAAGCGGGTTAGCGGATATATTCCCTATTACGAGTAACGATCGCTATCAGGTGTACATGATAACAACCGGGACCGACGGCTTAACGTGCTGTCCGAGGTACGGTGGGGAGACCCACAAGGACTGCACAAAGAACCAGACCACGGCAAACACCTGTATCGCCAATACTAATATTTGTCATGTGCTTTTAATTCTCCTGATATTATATTCCATATGACCCGTACGTTTGTTTAATAACTTTTATCATAAAAAAATAAGAAAAAAAAAAAAGATAGTGTATCAATGTAATTCCAGATTCAAAAACTGAACGAGAAGCTGTCATCACTGTCCATACTGAGCCGCCAGTCGCGCGCGGACGAGCCGGGCGAGGCGGAGGCGCGCTCGGCGCCGGCCGCGGTGACGCGCTTCTACCCGTTCAGCGCGCGCGGGCGCTGCGAAGCGCTGGCGGGGCTGCAGCCGCCGCTGGGCCTGCAGCCGCCGCTGGCCGCCGACGACGGTCTGCTGCTGGACTCGCAGTCGCTGCTCACCGCGCCCGACTAGGCTTGCGGCCTGGGGCGGCGACCGCGCGCGGCTCACCTGGTGGCGAGCGATTACCGGAGCTGGGCGGCTCGACTGGGAAAGTTCCTCGACCTTACAGATGATCGCAGCTAAAGAATACTGCTTTCAAGCGGTGTTCTGTTCCTGCCGTGAGGTGACCGGAGCTCCTGGGAGAGCGGGAGTAGAGTCGGCGACGCGCTCACGATGCTTCCAGTGTTGCAGGCGTCTATAAGCTACGGCAATCGTTGCCATCGGGTGAACTTTACACTTGTTTGCCAATTTTTGTAATTTTTTTTTCTGTCTATTTCCTAGTTTTTGATTTTATATATTTATTCAAAAACTTTTTATGATATTTGTGTTCCAAATTTAAAAACATATAATTCTTAATTATTAATTTTTATTAGTAACAGAACAATTTAGACAATTAATTCCAGTCCTATAAATAAAGCCTTAATCTTAGAGCTAGTTTGCACTAAGTCAGTTATTTAATCAATTAAACAATAGTTACAACATTATTCTTAATTTAACTAAATTACTAACTATTGCCAACCAGTCTAAAAATACTTTTGCTCTAAATGAATAAGTTCTTGATACTGTAGGCCTTAGTCACATTCATAATCCTACAGTGCAAGCATTTTAACTTCATATTTATCTCGAATGTTAATATTAAAAGTCACATAAAGCTAATAATTCAAATATTAAAAACAAAAGTTTTCTTTGTGTGCACCTAAATCTTACTTAGCCCCAACGCAATCTGAAGTTCACTTGTAACCATGGGGAAATCAACTCATTGCAGTGAGAATGGGGTGAAACTCGTAGTTTTGCTATCGCGTCTCACCTGGTTTTCGCGTTTGTCGCTCAAAAAGAAAGTTCTTACCCCCTTAAAAATAATGTAGACGATTTTTTCATAATGTTTAAGATATACGTGAGAATTTGGACTGGATTGATTCGTTCGCCTTCGTGTGCTAAATTAGACACAAAATGTAAAAATATTTAGAAAGCGATGTAAGTTATTATTGTATAAGATGTTACATATGTTTTTCGTAAATGAACAATTATTATTAACAAACTATTCTATAGGAATATTAAAATGTGATCGGAAATAATAATCTAGCGATTACATAATTGAACGGTAAATAGCTAAAGCCATTGTATCGAAAAGTATTAAATAGTTTCTAATATATTTTGTTCGACGTACATGCGTAAGCCATGAAATATATGTATATAGTTCTAATACTTAGATGTAGATATATCTGTTAAGGAATTGATTTAGCGACATATTCCTTGTAATAATATAGATTAATATTTTGTTACAATTAAGAAATTGGTATTAAAATAAGATTTACAAATGATACCATGTACATTGGTAATTTTAGTGAAAAATTCTGATTCATTACAAAAATAATGGGCAACATGTAATGCAAGAACATATATAACATATTCACTAAAGTATTTTTTATTTTAACATATCCTTTTTTGGTATAATCATAATTTTTTATCTGTTACCACACAATTTTTTGTATATCTAAGTTAGTTATTAATGACACAGTCTTAAATCATTCGTGTATATATATTAAATTAATATTATTTAAGGTCAGATTAATAATACTAAATACTTGGTTATTATATTGTTTTAAGACATTTGTTCCAATTAAGTACTCTCCAAATTCCAATGACTTGTAAAATATAGTGCCAAATCTAAAAACTTCTTAAACTTCAATAGTTTTTTTTAAACATCACTATATACATGATTGTATATTAGTAATTACAAGTTTTTTCATGAATGATTAAATACTGTGTTTGGAATTAGGACCAAAATGTATTTATTACAATTTCTATCATTACGTTGTAAATATGGCAGCTACCAAGTATAATTTAATTTGTTATTAATTTTAACAAAAAATAATATATTTAAGATATTTTAAGTGCATGTTAAAGACAGTGTATGATTTTGGCTGTTCTTTTATTTTAATTGATAACATAATAAAATCCAGAATTATAATCTGAAAAGATTTTAGATGTGAAGTATAAAAAAGATTGTAAAATTGTGGAAGAACATATTTTAAATCTATTGCAATAATTGATTCTATCCTTTAAGGGGCTATAATGTGAAATGAAAGATAAATAAAACTTAAGTAACATTAAAGTATATTTTGTATTCTAGATTGGATATGCCGTGTATATATGACCACTGAAAGTAAAAAAAGTTTAAATAATTTTTAAAAAACGACGCCATTTATAAAAACCTTAAATCAAAATAATATCAGTTACGTATATCCATTTTTTCTACATCGAAATAACGTATACGGTATTGTAAGAGTACCGTGGCAATCTGTTTTGGGTAATTGTTGACTGTTGCGAAGTTTACTTTTGATAATAATTGCAATATTTTTGGAGTAATACTTTAGTGTAATTTGATATGTCTACAAATTGTTATATTGTATTAAAAGTAGGTGTAACGATGGAGTTATACAGCTATGGTGAAAAATTGTGCCATTTCATTTTAAAATCATCGTTCAGCTGAGAGTATTTGTATAATTTAGAAGATTCGACTAAACCCAGTGTATGTTACGTATGTCACATCTTCACTGTATCTGTATTGTTGTTGAGTACCTGACAACGCAAAATGCAGAAATGTTCAAATAAAACAATTACCTTAAACTAGCTGTATTTTTATTTATTTTTCTTTACATAACATTAACAAACATGTTTTTTAATAATCATTTTTGTACTAGAGTGAAACACAGGCAATTTGCAAGAATACAATTGTAATAAAGACATTAAAAAAAAATACTGTGACCGCTTTAGTGTAGTGAGTGGTGCGTGTAGGCGCTTAAATACCAGTTATCGCGGATTCAATTCACGCCTGAAGCGTATATTTGTATTTGAAGCATGTATTTCTTATATTGATTTCCAGTCTGACCTCGGGGAGCATATAAAGCTGGCTGATAGCGATTATTACTCGTAGTAGAAATAGTGGGTTAAGCTCTGACTCTTCTCTTAAATGGGGGACTTAAATTGATTTCTAACTTTATGACTATCCGAAACTACAGTGGACCGAATCACTTACCTTGAAGTTTTTATGTACATATATAATTCTAAGTTATTCTAGTTTACTTATGATTCAGTGTACTCTTGATTTAGGTACAATGTGAATTTATGAAACATATAATCAATACTAGCTTCTACCCCCGACTTCGTCCGCGTGGAATAGTTACTTTGGGCTAACGCTAACTTTAATAATTTGCGAAACTTAAACTGTTTTGTATGCATCACACGAAGCAGAAGCTTTCAAAAGGAAAAAATCCCGATTTTAAAACATTTTTCATTGGTGCCCCGGTCCTATTGGTCTTAGCGTGATGATATATGGCCTATAGCCTTCCTAGATAAATGGGCTATCTAACACTGAAAGAAGTTTTCAGCCAGACCAGTAGTTCCTGAAATTAGCGCGTTCAAACAAAAAACTGTTCAGCTTTATAATATTAGTATTGATTACATACTACAATAGTTATATTTTTTTGTCGTTATTACCAACATTTCATACAATTTACATAGCTTTGACTACAATTCTATTAGATAGGTAAGTTATAATCATGATAATTCAAGTCAGTGAATTAAGGGAAAATTCAATTGAACTAGATAGTTAAAAACTTTGATTATTACTATTATCACTACCTATTCATTTGATCTAAGTTCAAGACGTAACCTTCTCTTCATCATCTGATTTAATTGCTTTCAATTTTTTTATCTTCTCCAGATGTTTCTTGGCGATGCGAAATCGGTTCATTAATAAAGTATGTTTCCAGCTCCAAGTTGATATCCGCTGTGAAAAATTTTATTCCTCATAAAAAAGACAACACATTCAAACATTATTATTCGAGTTTTTATTCTATACGCTGACGCAATGGTTCATAGCATTGGCTCTTGTGCTGGTAGTCGCGGATTCGATACTCGCACATTGTAAACATTTGTATAGACAATGCACATATTTTTTTGTGGTTTGGTTTTTTGTACATTGTTTTGGATTTCTTTTTTAATTCTAATACTTTATTTTTAATAAGCAACATTATACTTACAAATGTTGTTAGAGTTTGTACATATGTCTGATGTACGCTTAAAATAATGTAAACATTTAAATATAAAAGTTACAATTTGAGTTCTTGAAATACTCTAAAACAATCGTCGTCAATAAATTAAGTTATTGAAGTGATTATAAATAATAGACATGTCCGTGTCAATATTATCTACCAAAAAAAAAAAACATACCAACTGTCAAAAAAATTATAATTTTTAATTTTCTTTTAATTGTATTTATTTTCATGCTGATGCTAAAAAAATTTAAATATTTTTTACATATTTCATTTTTCCAAATAATTTGACAGAAACATGTCAGAAATCAGATTTGTGTTGAGATTATAGGGCCTAACTCGACAAAAATATACAAAAAAAAAAAAACAGGGAAAATAAAATTAATCAGCACTAACGAGCAATATTTATTCATGCTTCAAAAATAAACATATTCCACTCTTTCGTTGTAATGAAGTTTTCTCGACCAAAACATTAACATGAAAACTAGGTAAGTAAAGTGCTACACATTTGGCCACAAACTCTTTCTAATATCCTACAAGCCATAGTGTATATAAAATTAAAAAAAATTAAAGACTATCTAGCCTTCTCATTTTTCTCAAGCCTTGCAACTTCACACCATTAAATAAAATATTTTAAGAAAACACATCATAACCAGTCTACTTTAAAACTGTGTCAACCACCATAAATTAAAAGTTAAAAACTTTACACTTGAGCAATTGAGAAAGCCAACTTTACACTATCTCACATTTGAATATTAAAAAAATAAAGTGTTAACTATACAACGTATGTAACTTTAGTCTACAGATAACAGGAACATATTCAGTTGCATAATTTTACAATTTTTTTTCATTTGTAAAATGTAATATATCTTTGTTTTAATTTCTTACACTTACAACAAATTTCACATGATCTCAAAATCGCTTCTTGAATGTATAAAATACATATTTAAATATTAATTTCTGCGGAAATTCAGATATTTTAAAGGGCTTATGTTAAGCAAAGATAACAGATAATAACGCAACTTAATTAACTTAAAGACTTTTGTAAGACTTGTTCAATATTTGGTGTTTATTCACAACATACTTTCTTTTCACACATAAACATATAAATTGGCAATAGTTATATAGAAACCTATTATTTTACGAAGTAAATTTATAAATATACATATCTATATAAAAAACAGTTTTTTGCTATTTTTAAATGCAATAATTTATTATATTTTAAAATGCACATTTTGTGTGTAAGAAGATGTAACGTCAACGCTACAATACCAAGTGCCTCAGTGGGATCAACATAGCAGGCTCACAGTCAGTTGTCATCTTCTTCATTCTCAAAAATCTCGCTGTAATCTTGCGAATGCTGGAAATCTTTCATGTCCTGAACAAACAAAGACATGAGAATGAATAAGAATACAACTTTCTTTACATATAAGATAAAATACTACAAAATTTAATTGGCCCTTTACCAATTAGTAAGGAAACATGCATATGTACATAAGCAAAGAAAAATATAAGGATTAAACAACCAGGTAAAAACATTGAAAGTAATTCTACTGCTATATTACATACAGAGCTGGGCATTAACTCGTTAATCCGTTAACAGTTAATTAACGAAGTTAACACTTCGAGTAACGGATTAACTTTTAAGCTAACTTATAAAATGGTTAACGGACCCGTTAACAGTTAACCCAATGGAAGTACGCACCGCGCGCGGCGGGAAAAACAGGTTTCGACAAGTTTGGTCGAGCGCGCCATTTGAGAATGGAGCATTGGAGAATCTTTCGGTATTGCATCAATTTTCATCAATGCAAATTTAGTTAAATCAATCAATTGATTTAATTAAATTTGCATTCTGTATTTTATTGTTTTATAAAAATAATTAATAAATAAAAAATAAAATAAAGTTTATTTCTTTAACTAGAGCTTACAATAATATTTTACATACTAGGGAGAACTTCCATTAAGCAAATAAAAAAATTTGCTTTTATACTTCTTTCGTTATCGGTATTAAATAATCAGCAATTAATATAATGCTTTTTTAGTCATATGTTAACGATTAACGATTAACTTTAACTTGCGTTAAATCTTCTAAAATGTAGCGTTTTAACGTTTAACGAAACTAATTTTTGTATTAGCGGAATAGCGATTAACGAAGCTAACCATTTGATTAACGGTGCCCAGCTCTGATTACATACACATAGATATAAAACATTGCACATCAACTAACATTAACACAATGTTAGTTGATGTACAAGTTACAGTAATTAAAAAAATAATCTTATATGTATATAATAATTGTGTTTGCTGGCAAACGAAAAAAAAACCGACTTCAATTACATCGACGAGTGACCACAGACCACATGACCAACATCAGCTTTCGATTAAATTAAAAATTATTAAAATCGGTACACCCAGTAAAAAGTTATTGCGGATTTTCAAGAGTTTCCCTCGATTTCTCTGGGATCCCATCATCAGATCCTGGTTTCCTTATCTTAAAATCGGTACACCCAGTAAAAAATTATTGCGGATTTTCAAGAGTTTCCCTCGATTTCTCGGGGATGCCATCATCAGATCCTGGTTTCCTTATCATGGTACTAAACTAGGGATATCTCCTTTCCAACAAAAAAAGAATTATCAAAATCGGCACATCCAGTAGAAAGTTACATACAGTAAAAATGGTATTAACTAGCTATTTCACATTACCTATTATATTGTTGCGGGGGCGTTAACAATGGAAAATTTCCGTTTTTAAACTATCGACTCCAAATTTGGTACGAATCTCCTATATGGGATGTAGAAATGATCGATGAGCGGATTTTAGGATAACTCATGCCCAATAAGGATTACGGGGGTGGGCATTAACAATGAAACTTTTAAATGTATGTAACTCCGAAACTACTGAACCAATTTTTATCAAATTTTTTAAGCATTTGTAATTTGGCCCAACTTAGGAGGTAGGGTAGTTTTTATCTAAATCGGACCTGGTGGGTGGCACTGCTATCAGTATGTAACTCCGTAACTACTGAACCAATTTTTATCAAATTTTGTAAGCATCCGTAATTTTGTCTGACTTGGAAGATATGATAGTTTTCATCTTAATTGGACCCGTTAGGTCGCGCTGCTATCGGTAGGTAAGCTATCAAATTTGGTAGCTGTTTTCCGAGCAGGACAACGTCTGCCGGGTCCGCTAGTTTCAAATAAAATGCTTGTACTAGTCTGACAATAAGATAAATAGTGTAGTTATAACTTTGTTATAAAATAAAAAATCGAAAACTGCAAAACTTGTAAGTCTAGTAAGTTATAGTGTGTAATATTTTATAAACCTTAACCTTCCTCGATAAATCGACTTTCAAATGTAAATTATAATCCATGCATTAAAAAAAAATGGACATTAAAAAAAACAACTAATTCTGTATCATTTGTATGAGTTGGAGATGTTCAATATATATAGTATACATAGATAAGGTGTCGCCCATTAATCACGTGTTTAAAGGGGGGAGGGGTAAAGAAAAATCATGAAATATCACAAGGAAGTGGGGCTGTAATAAGATATCATGTGAATTTTTTTTTTGGTTTAGATGCGATTTCTAAACCAAAAACAAACAAGCAACAAATACCCTACTATCGTAACGTCTGTCGAGATCAGGGATGTCAAAGATACGGTCCGTGATCACAATGTGTCACAGAAAAAAGAATCATGACTTCACTCGATTCCTCTATGGAAGTATCAAAATGTGCACACTACTTTTTTTTATTTCAATCTGGCCCACCTACACATTCTAAATTTATATGGCCCTCTGCAAAATTGAGTTGGACACCCCTAATCTAGATGTATTGCAATGTTCAATTTTTACAAAATTTAATCAGATTATACCTACCTGTATTTAAGTTTAAAGATAATTTAATGTGATTGTGGGACAACCCATAAGTACAGACAGAAATATTACCTGGAACATGCCTGTGGCCATGGCATAGCCGGTCATAGCAAGTGCTGCAAAAATAGCTGCCAAGAACTTGTTGCGCGTCGCGTTTGGAAATTGTGCTTCACGCTCCGACTGTGTGCCCTGTGACTGTTTTTTGTTCTGTTTATTGTACTCTGGAACATTACGACATCTTGAAAAACAGAGCTACCTTGGTACTGTTTCTCTACACTCAAGGCTACTCTGTTCAGAACAAATATGGGAGATCTGATTAATTTACACACGCATGTAATGCAATGTATATATCGACGCGAGAAAGCAAACACGTAGTAACTAACACCCATCGAAATATTTTTTTATTGCATCATTAGAATAAGAAAAAAATTAAGCGTCGAATGGTATATGTCAAGTAACTGTACGACTGATAATAAAAAATATAGGATTTTCAAAATTGCCATATTTTTTTCATTCTTGCACCAATAAAACGATGTAAATAACAAAAAATCAGGTATTATTTCTTACTCTGTTTCTTACGACAATTTGTTTTCTACAAAAAAAACTAATCTAAAAGTTACAACATCAATAATTCCATATCTAATGCGGGTTACTACAGTTTTGCTGCTCGTAAAATTATGGTCACTTGCGTTTAATACCTTTTAGTAGGTGATATTTTTTTATATTGTGATGCTTATAACGCTTTACACGGATTATTTTATTTATTTTTTTCACTTTATTTACACCATTTACAAGGATTCAATGAAACAAGTAACTTTGTTTCACAACACTACTAAAGATTTTAGGTTCAACACAACGCATATATACTAAACTAGCTGTGCCCGCGGCTTCGTCCGCATTTAAATCAGTGAGTCACAAAGTTTTCCCGGCAAACTTCCAGTGAAACTCAAAATCTCATCAAAATCGGCTTAGTCGTTCCGTAAAACTTCCTCTTGAAGCCCTCTCTCCATTGGTAAAACCGCATGAAAAGCCGTTCAGTAAATTTTGAAGGAATCGATCACATACACTTTTGGGGACTTATTGTTATAATACACTAACTGTTGCCCGCGACTACGTTCGCGTGGTTATGGAGATATACATTACAATCAAGATATTTAAGCAAATTATTTTTTTATTACAACATCTCTTAGGCCTTTCATACAAACTTTCGACCCCCGTTTTATCTTTTACGTCCTATACAAAACCTATTTGCCAAATTTCAAGTTTGTAGGTGTTATAGTTTCGGAGATTTCGTGATGAGTGAGTAAACCTACCATCTCCCGTTTTAACCTCAAAAAGGGGTTGATTTCTAAAGATACATTATTTGGACACCTTTTCACCATCTATAGAGCTTACATTTGAAATTTCAAGTCTCTTACTTCAAAAACATAAGACTTTCATACAAACTTCCAACCCCCGTTTTACCCCCTTAGGGGTCGTTTCTCATAAAACCCCACCCCTTTGTGACCCCAAAACAGAAGTTGTACTCTTCAAAGTTGCCAATTTGTCAAAAGAAATATGCAGATTTAAAAAAATTTGTAGAAAAACTGGTAATTCCGAAAAGATTCGCTTTCGCAAAAGAATATTTAGATTTTAAGACCAGCGCAAAAGTCAAAGATTGTTTACCTGACACCGATGTTGAAGACGATTGTTAAAGTAATTATTTTTAGTTTATTGAAGCTAAAGAAAGTACTGATTATTTTTAAAGGTTTGTAGGGTTTATTATAACAAAAATTGTTTTTTATTTATTTTTATATGTTATGACAGAAACTGTTGATTGTTAATGTTTTATGGATTAATACGTAATAATGATTGTTTTAATTTCGATTAATGCAAGAAGGTACATCATGTTTTGTTTAGGTCTAATTGTAATTTTTTTTTCAAATATTAAATTAAACTGATTTGTATTCTTAAATTCAGTTGGTCAAATTATGGTCTAAAAAACGAAACAATATGTTAAAAATACCTTCTGATTTTTTTACATAAACATAATATCAAAAGTACATTTATTTCTATTATATACGTTTTATTTCTTTGACTCTTACTGCAGGCTGTTTAGCAACCTCAGTTCAATTGATTTACCTTTACTAAAATTAGATTTTTCGGGTTATGCAAAATTATACTAGTTACTACGTACTGATGACAAAATATCAAACATTGTTCATTATTATGAGTTTTTTTTGGTGATGTTACCTAAAGTAATGATGGTTACCACATTTTTGCTTTCCAAAAAAAAGTGCGATTTTCGTCGTTCCATACGTTTACTTACTTCAGTTACTACGTTTTAATGGATTGTAAAATATATTGTCAAATGTCGTAACCCACAAAATATTATTTTAAATAAACTTTAGGTTAAATCCATTTAAGATAAGCTATTTAGCAAAAAATCATAAATATAGTGTCAAAAAATGGCAACCCTAGGTCCATAATAACGCAAGTTATGATTAAAATAAAAAAAAACAAAAAGTTTTTCTGCTCTGGTGAACAATTGTACTTTTGTGGATTACTACCTGTTCGCTTTCTAGCGTCGATATGGTATGTTTAGTTTCTTGATTAATAGCACTAGTAGTGATTTCTTAATTACTAGCCATATTTGAAAAACTTTTATTATATATTAGTAATCCTATTTCAAAATGAAAAAAAAAAAATAATAAGAAATATTATACAAAAATTAATTTCAAAAGTTAAAGAGTTTAACTGAGGTAGGGCACAGCAGGAATTTCCTGCTCAAAATATGGAGCAGCCCGACTGGGGTAGTACCTCGACCTTACAGAAGATCACAGCAAAATAATACTGTTTTCAAGCAGTATTGTGTTCCTGTTGGTGAGTAAGGTGACCAGAGCTCCTGGGGGGATTGGGGATCGGGTCGGCAACACGCTTGCGATGCCTCTGGTGTTGCAGGCGTCTATAAGCTACGGTAATCGCTTACCATCAGGTGAGCCGTACGCTTGTTTGCCGACCTAGTGACATAAAAAAAAAAAAAAAAAAAGAGTTCTCCACACAAGAAAATGTATTTTACTTTATTTTTTTCTAGTTTAATTTTAAAATAGATTTCGTTAAGCATAGTGGTATGGAACTATGAACCTCTCACTTGCATTGAGCCATTATTTATTTATACACCTTTTTAAAACTATAGTGAAAAAAAAAACAAAACTTACCATCAGTAACATTTCTGAAATTCTTTTGGCTGATTCTAGCAACAAACCTACTTAAATTAGCTATTCCTTTGACATGACTTGATAGAGTTGCATTTGGAAATGGTGTCTTTACTAGTGGAGCGAGGTACGCAAATACTGTTGCATCAAATGACGACGGTCTGTTTCCAAAGAAATATTCACTCTCTCCCAATCTATCTGAAAGAGTCTTCAGGCACTTCTCTGCTTCATTATAAATCTAAAAAATAAATATAATTAATTAGATGAATACAAACCAATATTAAGCAATATTCAAGCAATTTCAAATGAGTTTCAATAAACAGCGGGACTTACAGTCTTTTCGACTTCCTTCAAGTCTGAATATTCACCATACAATGCATCTATCATTTCTTTTGCCATTGCTTGATATTTAGACGGGTAGTAAAAGTTAAATGGAATTTGTAAGGCTTTTGCATATGTAGGCCTAGTAACATCTCCATAGTTCTTCTCGTCCACCCACCACGCGAACTGATAGGCTGGGTAAAGTTTATCCCGTAGGTACTGTGTGAAGGCACTGGCCTCTGCTGCTTGCTTTTGATTTAAATGTACATCTGTACTGTAATGCTGCAAATAATTTTTTGATATTTTTTTTTTTAGTTTTCTAAACTTCAACGACAAAGGTTAACAAATGATTAATAAAATATCTTACCAAGGATTTTAAATAGTCTACAACCTCTTCGAAGTTTGTCAGGACGGTTCTGCCATCTCTCATAACAGGTAAGGTTCCTTTAGGTGTAAAAAAAGGATTGCTCACTTCCCGAACCCTAACCGGTACGCCAATAAATTTCATGTAAGTCTAAACAAAAAAGAAACTATTTAATTGTGTGCCGGTTAAATAAAAAAAGGTTATAAACTTATCCAACTTACCAAGACTTTTAAACATTCTAAATCGATAGAAGCGAGTCCCCATTCCCCTCGCCATATGTCTAACTCTATAGTAGCCATTATTTTCTTTTATTTATTATCTACAAATAAACAAATTAATCAAGGAATTGCTGTCATCGAAATTACAATTTTTTAAACATTGCACAACTTGAACATGATTGCAAAATACAGATTACAGATTTACAGACAATAAAATAAACGATTGTCCATATAATTAATACACGGTCTTATATACAGGTCATGCAACAGAGCCCAATGATGTGATCTCCTTGTTAAGCATGAAGGTTACATGTTATTTAATTACCTTCTTTATAATATTAGATAATACTATAACATTATCATCAGTGTCATTCTGTCAAAATATCAATACCTAATTATTTACTATGTCTTATTTTATTGTTGAATAAAGCCAATATTCTATTTGGTTCTGTCTTTATCTGTATCACCCAATTTGAAAATTTCTAATTTTCAATTTTCAATGGTCTGGTGAGGGATTAGTACAAGAAGCTTATATAAAACAGTGGAGAGTGTATCTAAAATATTTTAGTGAAGACAAGTAGTCTTGGGTAGCACATGTACGATGTACTAAAAGGTTACGTTTAGTCTTGAGTAGCACATGTACGATGTACTAAAAGATTACGTTACTTAGTAAGGTACGAAATGTAATAGTACCAAACGTCAATCGCTGTTCGGAGTCCGGATTAGGTCCGAACTTCGGACCTAATCGGACTAATCGTACACTGTAACAGTACTATCAACTGTATACTTGAACTACGTTCACCGCGGTCCGATGAGTTTGTATTGTACGACTATGGGTCCGAGTATCACACTGTCCGATTGTCCGAGACAAAGAGCAACACGGAGGGGAGTAGCCATGTACAGCCCTCTGTCAAGGTATAAGGCCAAATGGCCATATGCTTACAATAAAACTAGTTACAGCCGCATTGATCACTAGACTAAATCTAGTTGCGCGATTGAATCAACGTCCTTCAAAAAAATGCCAAATTGTTCTGTTTTTTGCTCCAAAAAAAAAAAAGATCTGCCACGTCAAATTTACTAAAACATGGCGTTACCTTTCATACGTAAGTATTTTTTAATCACATTATTACTTGTATACTTCTTTTAAACCTTTTTTAAACTTAAAAATTACAAATATTATCGGTCGTGTTGGCTCGATTTGTTTACCAACACAGGCCGCTCGCCCTCATACAATATGCGGATCGGTCGAGCGACTGATCGGAGTCTATTTCCGAGAAGCCACTGTCGCCGAGCGATAGTGTTGTTACCGGTTTGTTTGTAGATGGCTATCGATAAAAACGGCAAAGGCAAAAGAGGAGACAGACATTTTTGAGATTTTGATTTATTTAAAATATTATATTGCTAGCTTTTTTTAATAAACATAGTTATATAATAAAATTGCATTAAATTAAATATAATACACGTATTATGAGTATTAATACATTTTACTAGAACTACTTAATGTGAACTTCGACCATAATTTTTTTATATAAAAATTTGGCAGGTTTTCTAAAAATCCAAATTTAAGGGATACATGGAAAAAAATTCGAACTCATGATGACTTTGAATTATAAAGAGCTTCGAATTATCGCAGGTTTGAATTAATGAAAGTCGACTATATATACTTTTTGATGAGTACCTCAAACGAGGCACCTCATGAGTGAGGGACGCATCTCTGCTCTATAAGCTCTATTCCTCAAATGGCAATTCTTTAGTGAAATGTCAATCTGTTATCAAAAGAAAACTTTCCGAACTCGTTTACTGCAATTGAAATTCGATACGAATTCGATAAAAGTTGTCAAAGAGTAAAATACAAGTTGTACTTGTATCGAAATGGTAATGTGAATTGGGAAATATTTACGTACGTGTTCCAATCGCAATAAGTGAAGTAATAGATGTAGTACTTTCAATAAAGATAAAGTGTACAAATAAAGAGAAGATTGTGCCGAATCAAGTTTAATATCCGATATAATAAAGAGTATATAAAGTGCCGGTCGGAAAATTTTAATTAATTGTAATTTTTTTTATATAAAAGTCACCATGTCTATTCAATGGACATTCATTGCCGGATATCTTTACGTCGAAATTGCCATTGTTATTATTTTAATAGCTCCTATATTTAGTCCAAGAAAATGGTATCAATTCTTTCGATCAAGACTCTTTTCAGTTTTTCGAGAGAGAACGGCTATGTACTTTTACGGTCTATTGGGTATCTTGTGCCTGTTCTTATTTGACTCCATTAGAGAAATGAGAAAGTACTCTCATCCAAGTGAACCCGGCCACAACCAACTAGCGAGTGAAATGAAAGGAAGTGTAAAATTATTTCGATCTCAAAGAAACTTCTACATCACAGGATTTGCAATATTCTTATCATTTGTTATCAGAAGATTAATAACAATGATAATAATACAATATGAATTGCAATTAAAGGCAGAAGCAATAATAAAAAAAGCTGAGGATACTGTAAAATTAGCAAAAACTACAGTTGTAACACACAGTATTCAAAGTGATGACCAAAACTATGAAGTAAGAAAGCTAAAATTAGAAGAAAATGAAAATTTATTGGAGGAACAAAAGCTAAGGGTAAAAGACCTAGAAGAAGAAATAATTAAATGGAGACTTAAATATGAAGAAGCTATTAAAAACTCATCGGGACAAGGAGATAAATAAAAATAAAAAAGGTCATCTTTTCTATTACTAGTCGATTAATTTTGGTGCTGTAACTACTGAAAAAGATATACTGATATACTACTGAAAGAGACTTAAAATTATTGTGATACAGAACTGATATTGTAAATTTTTAGTTTTTTGTTACCTAGTTAGATGTTATGAACATAATTTGCTGTGTGATATTTTTCATTTACAAAAATTGTTGTTGTAATTTAAGTTGCATTCATGTATACTTTTACAGAAGTGTAAACATTAAAATAATTAGTGATTGTTAAATTCTTACATCTAAATAACTAAAATGTAAAACTTCAAATGTCATATATTTGCCTATGTTATAATTTGTATATTTAAGGTTAACATGTACTAGAAATATTAAAAGTTTTATACATTACTAGCTGTGTCCTACTGTTTCACGCCAGTTCATCTGAGAAAAAAAATAGTCTACTGCTATCCTTGGTAATTAGCCTATCCAACACAAAAACAACTCAAACCAGTAGTTCCTGAGATTAGTGACCTTAAATAAACAAATAAAAAAAAATAAACTTCAGCTTTATAATCTTATAAAGCTGAAGATCTAATGTATAAAATTCTCGTATCGCCGTGTTTGTAGTTAAACTCCTCCGAAACGGCTGTACCGATTTTTATGTAATTTTGTGTGCATATGGGGTAGTACCTCGACCTTACAGAAGATCACAGCAAAATAATACTGTTTTCAAGCAGTAGTGTGTTCCTGTTGGTGAGTAAGGTGACCAGAGTTCCTGGGGGGATTGGGCATTGGGTCGGCAACGCGCTTGCGATGCTTCTGGTGTTGCAGGCGTCTATAAGCTACGGTAATCGCTTACCATCAGGTGAGCCGTATGCTTGTTTGCCGACCTAGTGACATTAAAAAAAATATATTGGGTAGATCTGAGAATCGAACAACATCTATTTTTCATCCCCCTAAGTTATGAGGGGGGGGGGAGGGATTTAGGGGTTAATCACATATATGGCAAAACAACGTTTGCGGGGTCAGCTAGTCTCTATATAAAATTGTCATGTCACAATGTTAGTAATCATACCAGAACAAGTTATGAACAACACAGACATATCATCAGCACTCATATGTAAATTATACAATAATGTAGATAATTTAAAACAATTAAAATAGAGCAAAAAGGTTATTCGACATCACAGGAGACCGAAGAGCTGGCAGCTACTTTGGACTAAGAATTAGTCTAGCTATTCAAAGGGGAAACGCTGCCAGTATCTTCGGAACCTTGCCTAAAGGGACTCCTTTTAATAATATTTTTTAGGTATTATATAAACTTATGGTTTAGAAATTATGATTTTTTTTTAAAAATCGAAATTTCAATATTTTTGACACAAAACCACTCTGTTATGAAATGTACTGGACTGAATTGAATGAAATTTGGTATAGGTATAGCGTAATAACCTACCTATCGCGCTATATATGTAAATATGACTGCATTTTTTTATTTCACTTTTTCTGAAGTTTTTCTTAACTTTTCGGCAAAATATTGATTTTCGAAAAAATCCTGTGAACAAAAATGTACCGCTAAGGTGGTTGTTCTTCTTCTTCTTCTTCTTCTTCTTCTTCTTCTTCTTCTTCTTCTTCTTCTTCTTCTTCTTCTTCTTCTTCTGTTACAATGCGAGTGGCTTCCCACTATCCGCCACCCGGGGACGCGCCCAGTAGGAGGATCCAGCAGCTTCCCCTGGGTCGAGTTACCCGCCCTGCCTAATCAAAATAATAAATAATATACTATGTAACAATTAATTCGTTTGCACGAATTAACTATTGTAAGAGTCTAGGTTAAGTTAGTAGCAGAATACAACATGCACTGTGCCAAGCCAAAGCCAAGACTTAGCCGCGGTTGTTTCGGACGTTATACACGTCAGAATGACTCGAGTAATAGAATGAGTGAGGGTAGGTGAGTAGCGAACGATGTGTTAAGTGGCGTGATCGGTGCATCTGTTGTTTATAAATATCTTGCTCATTACCTACGACAGCACAAGTGCCGACATACACAAATCTTTTTCTATTTATACTGTTAGTAGTTTAGTATTACTAATTTTTTAATTACATAAGCTTACGGTCCTGATGATAATTGGTTATCATAGTCTAGGAAAGCTTGCAACATTAGGTAACAAGGGCGTTGCCAGCCTTACTCACCACAGGAACACACGACAAACACTACTTGAGGTAAATTTATTTCTTTTCTTCATCTACAGTTATACAAAATTCTCGAAGACAAACTCATCAAACCAAACAGTATTGAGGCCGGTTATACTTAAAGCATTCGAACATTTACAAGAATTAGAAATAATAAAGCCATTAAAAAAACACCGACTCCATATCGACCGACATTTTTACTGAAATTGTTTTTTTGCGCCATCTGTTAGCTTTATATCGTAATGATAGAACTGGCAACTTATTTTAACCAACAAAATTCACTAAGCATCCAAAAAGTCATTACACAAATACCTACTATCTACAGTGAAATAGTGTTTGGACCGCAATACCTCCTATTAGTTAATATAAAACTACTGTAAAAATAATAAACTTTGATTTTGAGTTCGTAAATACCATCCATCATCTTCCTGCCCTTATCCCACTTATGTAGGATCGGCACAACATGTTTTTCTCTTCCATTCCTCTCTATTATTCGTCACTTCAGTGCTTACTCCTTTCTTTCTCATATCCTCACACACAATCCATCCATCGCTTTTTCGGTCTCCCGATCTCTCTTCGTCCTTTGACTTTCATCCCTAACATGCTTTTATCAACATAGCGTTCATCCCTCCTCATTACATGCCCATACCACGCTAACCAATTGCTCCTCATTTTCTCTGTGACGGGTGCTACTTTCAAACTTCCCCTTATATCATCATTACAGCCTATACAGTCCACTGCTGGACATAGGCCTCCACAAGTTTACGTCAAAAATAACGTGAACTCATGTGTTTTGCCCATAGTCACCACGCTGGGCAGGCGGGTTGGTGACCGCAGTACTGGCTTTGTCGCACCAAAGACGCTGCCCTTATATACTCATTTCTAATCCGATCTTTCCTCGTTACTCCACACATCCATCTTAGCATTCTCATCTCGGCTGCGTGCACTCTTCTTTCATCTGTCACTTTTGTTGCCCAACATTCTGATCCATACATTACGACAGGTCTTATGATCGTTTTATAGATTTTCCCCTTAAGTTTAAGGGGCATTCGTGGATCACAAGCTGTTCCAGAGACCTGTCGCCATTTCATCCATCCCGCATTTATTCTATTTTTCACGTCTATAACCATCCGTAATTTTGTTAATATTTAGTTTTAATACCTATGTGGCTACCTACCACATCGAACTATTATTACTTAAGTAGTAATAGTAATTCAATGAGGCTACTACAAGACAACTTACCTGATACCGATACCTTTACCATTTAACCTTACCGATACCTTTACCGTAAAAATACCTTCACTGTTCATAACCTTAACCATTACCGTTACCAAGATACATTGACGTGTTCGTGAAACAGAAACTACATAGCTCTGAAAAGAACTGTTTTAATGTTCGTGAAACAAGATTGTTAGCTCTGAAAAGAACTGTTTGAAAGTAGCACAGCACACCATGCAAGCGGATGCACCAGCAATCACATGCACAGATCTTCACGGAAGTCTTCAAGCTAACTTGCACGTATTCTTCATGTATATTTTCACGAAGCACAATCACGCCGCCGCCGAGTGAAGTACACGTCAGAGATCCGTTCGCCGCGCCGATCGCCGCCGAAAAGAGCGAGCCGCGGGAACGTATGTTCTATATATAGATATCGCTCTGCGCTACCGTGCCTCCGACTCGCGACGAAGCGCATGAGTAATCGACAGCGGCACGCGCGGAGAAAGAGATAGCCACGTGCGGAAAAGAGACGCAAGGCTTACTAATAAAGATCTCTGATTGGTTATACAACTTCTTTACTATTGATATACTTAGTTTTTTAATGCTAATAATTTTATATAAATATTACCATTTTTTGTTTAAATATATTCGATCGACACCTTCTGAGAAGACTTTTATTCCGACACTACAACAGTCCCTAAACCTATCTCCTGTAAACTTGACCTCAAAGCACTAAAGAGGTATTGGCAGCTTACGGTCGTTAAACAATACAGATACACTTTTTATTTAACTGAGGTAGGGCACAGCAGGAATTTCCTGCTCAAAATATAGAGCAGCCCGACTGGGGTAGCACCTCGACTTTACAGAAGATCACAGCAAAATAATACTGTTTTCAAGCAGTATTGTGTTCCTGTTGGTGAGTAAGGTGACCAGAGCTCCTGGGGGGATTGGGGATTGGGTCGGCAACGCGCTTGCGATGCTTCTGGTGTTGCAGGCGTCTATAAGCTACGGTAATCGCTTACCATCAGGTGAGCCGTACGCTTGTTTGCCGACCTAATGACATAAAAAAAAAATACAACAACCAGTCGGGTACTTAAAGAATTGTTATATATTTTAGCGGTCCCGGTTGAAGATATAAAGTAAGCGGTGAAAGGGTTTAAGGCTCTGCCGACTGAAATCAATCATTGGTTCAATAATTCAGTTTTGTAAATAAATTTTTGTTTGGTATTTGTGTTTTGGTATGTGTATTGTATTTGGTATATGTGTTTGTCATAAACGTGAAGGTGTGCAGAGAAAGATATGAGTGAGTGATAGCAAATAGAAAGAGAAAATAATAAAATATGAAGAGTAGATAGTGAATGAACTGAGAAAGTGGACACAACCATTAACCGGCAGCACCGTAATACTACGAGTACATTCAGCTAAATTAGTTCAATTATTCAATTCAGTACAATTCGTTAATTGTAAATAATTTTGTGGTTGGTTACCAAAACAGAAAAAAAACGAATGTCCATTTTCAAGGGTGAAATATCGATTCATTGAATCGAGTCAGTAGGTACAACATATTGCTTTAAAAAACCGCTTTATTTGGTTTGAAAAATCGATTCTTCAATTAATCGATTTCAGATCGCTATGTATATTATAGTCAAATGGTCAAGAAGCTTATACTAAACACTTTAAGCATATTATAAGCTTCTTCTTCTTCTTTTACTTTGGCTCCCTGAAGGATTTGCCAATATCTGAGTGGAGCTTAGCTTATGTTATGAGAATCGTTAAGTTAGGGCAGAAAACTTTGCTTTGTGTAAGGCTTTGTGGGAGTGCAAGTCGTAAGAGCAAAATAAAGACTAAGAAGTGAATCAGAAAAAACGTCGGAGTCGGTGCCAGTTTTTCACAATTTTAAGTGCCGTTTAGTATCTGAAACAAAAGACAAACAAACATATATAAACATTGGTTAGTAGGGTTAATCAAGACAAACAGTGCTACAATCTAATGTTATTTTGATTAATATATGTACATAAAATGTCATTAAAACTGAGAGTGAACTAATGATAAAAGAGACCTCAGGTTATAAAGCTTCTTGATTATAGTCGACACTCGTCACCGTCAGCTTTGACGGTTTGACCGTCAGTGTTATTCTCATGTTATTCTGTCAATGTCAATAGGTGGGTGAATTTGTGAATTCTAATATATGTACCTATCTCGTTATAGTAAACTTGCGTTAGACAAATAAATAAAAAGTTTTTTTGACGTTCTTAGAAAATAGAAAAGCATCCTAACAAGTCGTTTAATACGTTTTACTACTACTAATTGTACGTAGATTCCTGATTGGAAAGTGTTGTATACCGTTAGGTATACCTTATTTATGAATGTGGGAATCTTTAACAGAGTCAACAGCAAAGTAAGTTTTTCTTTGTATACGTATTAGTATTTTAATGATAATGTAATCGAACTTGATAACTAAGGACGTATAATGAAATTTGGGTGAAATTATGTATCAGAGTATAAATGCTTATGATGAAGAATATAAGTGTGTAACTAGAAATGTACTTTTAGATCAAGGAGGGTGACGGAATGTATTCAGAATGGAACTCTCTACCACTGGAGGGTGGTGGACGTGGAGTGCTCGGTGCAGTGGGTGGCCGAGATGTGGTCTTAGCAGTTGTGAGGCAACTTGCCTCTCATCAACCTAGCCCACTTACTACTGATGCTGAGGTAAATTAAGGTTTAGGCCATAACATTGGTAGTAATATAGTTTAGAGATAGGTCTAACATAGTCCCGACTAGACAATATAGGTAAACATAGATAAGATTATAAAGTATAATTTTTTTACATCTTATTTACATTACAACTTCAATAAAAAAATTGAATTTTGCTTTAAAAACTTATGCATAACACATAAGCAAACTTAATGTGTAACAAAATGCTTTTGTTTTAAAATATTCTTTTACAGGTAAAAAATTCTATTTGACCTTTTTTATATATTTAAGGTTGAGTGGGTCCTGGAAGTGATTCGTTATGGACTCTCACTGCCTCTCTCTGAGCATGAAGCTCTTAGAGATTGTGTTCGTGTGTGCTGCTCATGGCTCTCAGCTTTGCTGCCTCCCGCTGCTCCAGCACAGCCACCCCCTCCTGCCGTGCCCCCACCCTTAGCTGCAGAACCACATCGATATGCCAATAAAATTCTCAACCACCTCCATAATTTGTTTGTGCCACGGCCAAATGAAAGTAAGTAGAACTAAAACATGATACTTTTGTGTTATTGGAACGAACTTCCTTACGGTAGGCTTGACATTTGGCTGGGCGACCGAACTGAAAAAAATATGATACTAAAACCGTAAGAAAAATATATAACGGAAGTGAATATCAGTCACACGACTGTATAATATGACGTTTGTAAAACTAAAATATTACTACTAAACTTTTTTTTTTAAATTATTTCATACTGTCGACAAAAATAAATAAAGACTTTTTTTTATTTCATTTAATAGTTTGATTTATTATTATTATTATTATTTTGTTTGATTTATTTTATTTTACGGTATCTGTTATTTTCTAAAATACTAAATTTCCTAAATACTTTTATGTTCTAAACTAGAAACCACACAAAAAAAAAATCAAGAACTAGAAAATATATATAAAATTCAACATTTTTATTTTCTAATTGTGTTGCTTCTATACTATCTGAAGAAACTTCGCTTCTACCTGGTGTCCCATGACAACACATAATTTTTATAAAAAATTGAGTAGATCATAAATATATAAGTATTGTTTTTTTACAAGCTCTCACATTTATTTATCAAACGGAATTAGGTGAGTATGATGTAGTATGTAGAATGTGTAATGCGTTATGTTAAAGAATAAACAAAAACCATACCTAGCATAAGTAGTATCATTTTTAATTTGCACAATTATTGATTGATGTCAAATAAGATTTTTTTCTTGTTTCTATTAAAACTATTCAACACTCAATAAATACTTTACTAGATTGTAAGTTAAGAATTTTTTTTTTGCAGGCGGAAATCTCATAAGCAAACAGGCCGTACTTTGCCACCGGGTTCTTCGTCTAGCACGTTCGTTAGCCGACAGTGCATCCCTTGGGCCACGAGAGTGGCGCTCTCTATTGCTACTATTGTTAGCCGCTGCAGCAGCACTGTTAGCGCCCCCTGCGCCGCTCTATGGCGCCGCCGAGCAGCTCTGCGAACGAGTCCTCTGTGTGCTCTTCGAAGTGTGGATACTAGCTTGCCACAGGTAATTAATTTATTTAATAGGCGCGAGGAAAGAATTTTTTTTAGTTGAAATGTGACAATGAATTTTAACATTTCTAGGGCTTGTTATTACAGACAGATCTATCTGAGAAATGGTTTTATTTTTAAACCCTTTTTTAAAATACTGTTCGTAAATATCCACCAGATGCTTCCCGTCGCCGGCGCTGTGGCGCACCCTGCGCGAGCAGTGCGTGCGCTGGCGCCACCGCGCGCCGCTCACCGAGCAGTGGGCGCGCGTGTCGCTGTGCCTCACGGCGCGCCTGCTGGCGCACATGTACGGCCCGCTCTACCCCGCCATGCCCATCGGTCGGTGCACTCTCATGTACTCTCATGTCTCTCGTACTTTGTCATTGCTTCATATATTGTTGTCCTATGTTTAATGGCTCATAAAATAAAGTGCGTGCGTACGGCTCACCTGATGGTAAGCGATTACCGTAGCTTATAGACGCCTGCAGTACCAGATGCATCGCAAACACGTTGCCGACCCTATCCCCAATTCCCTCCAAGAGCTATCTATATAATTTTCTGCAGGTGAAGAGGATGCGAATTTAGTCCCAGCGGACATGAGCGCTGAGGCGGTGATGCAGAGCTGGTACCGCATGCTGCACACCATTGGTAACCCTGTTGACCTCACCAAACCACACCTCATTAGTCAAACGCCCGAATTCCTACAGGTGTGTTATATTACAACGACTTTATACATTGATATTAAAAATATACTTCTTTGTTTTATTATTATTCGATGACGCGTTGGCGCAATGGTCACAGCACTGGTTTGTGGCTGTTACACTGGTGGTTGTGAGTTCGATCCCCGCACATGACAAAAATTTGTATTGGCCATACAGATATTTTCCGTGGTCTGGGTGTTTGTGCAGTCCTAGTGGGTCTGCCTATGTTATGCTGTCGGTCCCGGTTGTTATCATGTACACCTGATAGTGATTGTTACTCATAGTAGGGAATATATCTGCCAACCCGATCCGACCCGATTTGACACAGAAATTCTTTATTATTTTTTAACCCCAATGATTTTGGATTTTTTGATTAAATTGAAAATCAATTAAAAGTTATCTTGTGCGTCAAATGATAGTTTAGCTAAGCAATATTATTCCCTGGTGTAGTACTGGATGACGGCGGAGGAGGGGCGAGAGGGTCGGGAAGGGCGGGAGGCGTGGGTGGGAGCGCTCGCGCACATCTTCCACCGCGCGATGCTGGGTGTGGCTGCCCATGTTGATGCCTTCCTCGGTGAGTCATGTAGAAATATTTGTCACCTAAATTCTCTTAAACGGCTATGGTTGAAATTTTGTGTGTACATTTCAATGGGTTCAGAACACAATTGGACTAGGAAAGTGGCGCTCCTATCGGTATGTCATCAATGAAATTTGATAGCTGCTATCCTAGACAGCACTATACAATCTACTGAGTCCGTTTGTCTATTTATAAAGGTTTTTTTTTTATTTCCAAAAATTATCTTTAAAACTGCTGACAATCAACAGAATATATAAAGAAAATAACTGGGTAAAACTTTTTTGATAAATTATTTAAACGCAGCGAAATAATAACATATTTTATTAAACTTAAAGCTGAAATGAACACGTTTCGTTGTTTGGTGTGTGTATTTGGTAACTATTCTTTCGATTTAATTTTTCCCTGTGTGGGTTTTATCTTAATAATAATACTAATATAATATTTGTCTGTCTATATTGTTTCACGTAATGGTTCTGCTTATCGACTAAGGGTTGATTTGATTTGAATAAGTTTTCTTAATAGATATGCCTAATATTTGACAATTAACAGTTATTCAAGGTATAGATGAGAATCAAATCACATAATCTGTGCATTATTTCTAAACTATATACGAACTACCAATAGAATAGAAGCAAAAGTTTTAGTTTAAATTGAATCTTTTTTTTTGCCTAATCTACTTCCATTTATTTTTTTTATATTTTTGGTAAACCTTTAAAATAGTATCTAGTACCTGATTTAATTTAATGTTTCTCTCTTGTAACCAACCTGTGTTCACGTTTTGTTCGAGGCTGTTTCAAATTATACGAAACTGTATGTAGGTACATGTAGTTTTATAATCGAAAAACTTTGTTTATGAGTCGATAGTTAGTTGAGACTCATTTCAATCTGGATAATCTACACAACAAAACTAAGCTAATATTTACTTTGTTTTAATCATTAATCAGAAATATAGCATGATATCCTTTTTTTGTCGCTCGCCTCTTAATCTGTTTTCTGCAGAGGTTGTTAGATATACTTAGAATATTTTAATAATGTAAAATTTATTTCTATACTTTCAGCTAAATATTACGTACAACTATACATACTGTTTTATAATGCACACTATTTACTTAATCTTGGACTAACTTAGAAAATCATATCTTTACTTTTATTAAAATATCGTTAATATGTTGTCTTTGGATACTTCAGTACTATTTATAGTTAATGCTTGTAACTAAAAAGTAAACATATGAACAAATAAAAATGTCTCGATCCCGTCAACAGTGGTATGTCAAGGAGAAAAGTGAAATAAATGATACTTTTTATTTTATGGTGTTAAATATCTATTCTTGTTTCATTATTTCGTTTGAGTTTTTTAGTGACAAAATAAAAGTTTTACTTTATTTATTTTAATTTTGTTTGCAATGTTTTTTTCTGGTCTCAGTCTTTTTCATATGCCACTCTTGACGATTTGGAGACGTGGTAAGGTGTGTGCGGTATGTTATGTAATTAGTAATGCTAGTGCTGGGACTCCACGCGTTTTTTTTATCAATTTACCCGGGGTACCTACAAAATTCGTAATTTAATCTAGAAAGTCGATTTATAAAAAAACCATTTTTAAAATTGTCATTCGAGTTGCAGAGTCAAGTTAGAAATTAACTCTACAAGGCGTTGTACAGTTAATTTCTTTAGTATCAAAACCATCACTTTCAATTGATTGTATTTGTCTATTTGAGGTTATGATGCACTAAATACAATAACCAGTGTTTTGTCTTATCAATGCAACCTTCTCTACGTAGAAAAAGCGGCATATGGCCAGCAGTGGGATATTGTAGGTTAAAAAGTTCACAGCTAAATAAAACTCCTCTCTAGTGTTGCGTTTTTGCGGTAAGGTAGTCGGAGCTCTTGGAAAGGGTCGGAGGAAGGGTCGGCAAAGCGTTTGCAAAGCGTTTGCAATGCTCCCAGTATTACAGGAGTCCATAAGCTACGGTATCCGCTAAATATGGATTCAGTGTAAGGGTAAAGGGTGTTTAAAATATTGATTGGCCTGTCTGAGGAAGTACCTAAATCTAGAACACAGCTAAATAATACTGCTTTCGAGTAGTGTTGTGTTTTAGTGGTGAGTACTTTAGCCAGAGCTCTTGAAGAGGGACAGGAATAGGGTCGGCAACATGGCAACGCTTGCAATGCTAAATAATCCAGGCGTCCATAAGCCATCCAAGTATCCACTTACCATTAGGCAAAATCGTAGGCTTGTCACTTTTGAAGTATATAAAAAAATGAATATAAAGACTGGGTTGATTTGGCTCTGAAACTCGCGGACGAGTCGATCAATTGAGGTTCGATGTCGGAGTTTTGAGAGTGGAGTCGCAGCGCGGGCAGGGAGCGGTGTGAGTAGTGGTGTGCGGAACAGGGCGCAGCACGGCGCGCTGGTGCGTGGAGAGCGCGGGCGCGGGGGCGGGCGCGGGGGCGGGCGCGGGCGCGGGGGACGAGGGGGAGGTCACGCCGCCGGCGCACCGCCGCCTCGCCAAGTCCTTCAGCGCGGCGCGCCCGCGGGACAAGCCCAGCGAGAAAAGTATGACGTCGGACGTGTGGGGCGTGTCATGTACTCGTGTACTGCGCTGCCGTGCTTAAGTAGAAGGCAGTAAACTGTAGATAAATCTCGGAAAATTTCGTTGAAAGCTTTCGATTTGTTTGATTTGAAAAATAGTATTGTAGTATAATGGGTCTAGTAAAATAGGTTTAATGATATATTTTACAATTGTGATAATAAAAAAAAGGTAATGGCATCAAAATTTAACAAAAGCATTGAAAAGCGGTTTGTCTCTTTTACCTAAGCACAACAGCGAGAATTATTAGACGTTTAGTATCGTCGGTGTTCCGTGCTCTAGTAAAACTGGTGCTTAATAATAGCTCATAAACATTACTATCATCGCAGTACTTGAGAACACTGAATGTATACTGTAATGGTTCATGTTCATTTGTGTTAATTATAAAAATGAAATATACAAATTGATACCACACCGCGTCGTTACACGATACCACGTTGTACCGTAATGTTTTGGTCGAGACATGATGTCCCATGTGTCTTTTATTGAAAGTTTTGTCAAGATTAATATTTATTATGCCATAGTTCATTATTATGTCGACCATAGGCACAATACACTATTAGACCAGATGTTTTACTGAAAACGTCTTATTAAACAGACTCAACAAAAAAAAAAAAAAAAAAATCAAATATATTCATTTTGATGTACCTACGTTGAATTTGATGTCTCATCCTACCTAAAAAAATAATACTGGCTGGGCCAATTTTGAACATAAAATCAATCTCACAAATGATTATAACAATACCAGTTCTGATTTCGTTCAAACGCATTACCACGCTTTTGAGCGTGGAACATCGACAATACACGAACTTTACCTATATGTACATTTAAAATTTATTAGATAAAATTGTACAGAAAACGATGACAATTCCCACAGGTCTAATATTGACCCCCCATACCATTCTGAAGTTTAATCGCAATAATTCATTCAGTTAAACTATTATGTAGGTAATTATGCATGAGTCTTAAGTGGTTGATATATGCTAGTATTAATTTGCATTCTGTAGTGTCTCCTTTTTATTTAATTATTGTAGTGATAGTAGATCCTAATTTACTTTGATTAGTGGATTAATTTAATTCATTAATTGTATATTTGATGTACAGTCGTAGTTAGATATTAAACTGCACAAGGCTTTTTGCTTCCTTTTTTGCATTTCGAAAATATTTCACACTTTTAACAATGTCACATTTTTTTATTATACTAATTTTGTCATTTGTATGTTTTTCAGTCATTTAGAAGTTTCTATTTCGTTTTAGGAATCATAATCACAACGTTATTATTTTGGGGTTTTCATTGCAACGTTGTGTTATAGGTACACCCCGGTCATCCTTGATTGGTTTGACAAGCAGTCGACCTTCTAGCGTCGTTCCGGCCACTCCGCCGAATTCTATCAGTTCACAAGGTAAATTATAAGGTGTACTTGTTAAAATAATGTTACATTAATACGCTTCAGCCTGTACTATCTAACTGCTAGGCATAGGCCGGTAAAGCTTTAGATTAGGTAAAACCGAATTTGGGACGCTACCCCTGGTACTACTGTCACACTTCGAAACCCCTTGGTTATGGAGATATGGTTAAAGTTTTGAGATTAGAAAAAGAATTTCGCAGCTTTCACACGTAATTTTCACAACACAAGCGGGTTTTTTCACATTTCACACGTTATTTTCACATGTCACACGTTATTTTCCACATTTCACACGATATTTTCACATTCATAAGTTATTTTCACAGGCTATTTTCAAATTATGCATATTAGCTACTTTGATACATTTGAGAGCTTGTTGGAAAGGTATACTTTATGTGTAGATCACACAATTATTATGGGTGACTTTAACACTTGTATATTAAGAAATGATCACCGTGCACATCGATTAAAAAATATTATTAACAGTGCGAACCTTTGTCTTCTCCCTACCAACGCAACACATTTTTTTCCGAACTGTGTGCCGTCGCAATTGGACTTGATGATTGTTTCGGCTCCGGAACGAGTGCACTTACATGGTCAATTTCCTGCCGAGGGTTTTTCGTATCATGACTTAGTATACTTATCTTATAAAATTCGTGCACCCAAACCAAAGCCAACTGTTGTGATGCGAAGAAGTTTTAAGAACTTTAATACTGAGACTTTTCAGCGTGACTTGAGCGGCATTGACTGGACTAGTGTTTTAAGCACTCCAGCCGTAAGTGATAAACTTAATATTTTTAATTCTCTTCTAACTCAATTATTTGATATTCATGCTCCTTTACGTCCAGTCAAACTTAAACATCTCCCTGCACCATGGTTAACCGAAGATGTTAAGGCACTTATGGTTAAACGCAACACATCCAAGTCGAAATTTAAGCTTAACCCTACTGAAGATAATCTCACTAGATACAAAAAGCTACGGAATCGATGCAATAAAATCTGTAGAGATGCACAACGCAATTTTATAAATAATTCCATAAACAACAAAAGTACTTCTGATGTTTGGAAGTTTCTGAACACATTAGGGATTGGGAGGCAACGTGATAATATTTGTAAATCAACTGATCTTGACACACTCAACAACTATTTCACCACTGTTGATGTTTTGACTCCTAGTGTTAGAGACAATACTATTGCTGAAATTTCTCTTCGGTCAAAAATAAATAATACTCCATTCCGTTTTCATTCTGTCGATATAGAGGATGTCTACAAGCATTTCCAGGCTATTAAATCGGATGCCATTGGTTGTGATGGAGTAAGCCGACGAATGATCACTTTATCTATAAACACAGTTCTTCCTATCATTTGCAATATTTTCAATCATTCTCTTTCATCTAATACTTTTCCTGAGTTATGGCGTCTTGCTCATGTCATTCCTATTCCTAAGCTTTCCAACCCCTCCTCACACACTCATTATAGACCGATTTCCGTGCTACCATTCTTGTCCAAAGTTCTTGAAAGAATCGTTCATAAGCAACTAACGCACTACTTACATGACAATAATATCCTCAGTCCTTTCCAGTCTGGTTTCCGCCCTGGGCACAGCACTGTTTCGGCTCTTGCTAAAATATGTGACGATATGAGGCTTGGGATTGATAAGCAGCAGGTCACAATTATAGTTCTATTAGACTTTTCGAACGCATTTAACACTGTTGACCATGACATTCTCCTCGCAATTTTCGAAAACTTAAATTTCTCACCAGATGTTGTTAATTGGTTCCGTTCCTATCTTTATGATCGCGCACAAAGAATTCGAACCATTGACAAGCTCTCTTCATGCAGCCGTCTCAGAGCTGGAGTACCTCAGGGTGGTGTTCTTTCCCCTCTTCTGTTCTCCATATTTATTAATTCTTTAACTTATATTCTTTCTCTTCCTTTTCATTTATATGCTGATGACTTGCAGATCTATCTGACAACTCCTGTTGACGATCTGGCCACAGCAATTGGTCGTGTTAACCAGGAACTTGCAGTTATATGTTCTTGGTGTAAATCGTATGGACTGTCGATAAATCCTAATAAGTCGCAAATTTCCATAATAGGTAATTCTATACAGATATCCAAAGTAGATGTTTCCTATCTTCCTCCTGTCTGTTTTGGTGGCTCGAAATTAGAATTTCATGGTAGTATCAAAAATCTAGGCCTTATTCTAGACAGCACACTTTCTTGGAGACCTCAAGTTGCTGAGATCAGTCGCAAAATATATGCTGCAATCGGCACATTGAGAAAGTGGAAAAATTTCTTGCCTATCAAAACTAAGATATCACTTGCCCACACACTTCTTTTCCCTATTCTTGATTACGCTGATGTCTGCTATTCTGACCTGTCTGAAACTCTCCTTAGTAAACTTGAACGCCTTCAAAACATGATCATCAGATTCATATTTGGTTTAAGAAAGTACGATCATATCTCAGATTATCGAGCACAGCTTAACTGGCTCAAAATAAGAGAACGCCGCAACTTACATCTTCTATCTTTTCTCTACTCTATCCTTTTCCATCCCACTACTCCCCCATACCTAAAAAAATGTTTTACTTTTCTTGGCTCGGACGTGCCCAGTACGTTAGGCCTTCGTTCTCAGGGTGACAACAGACTTAAACATCCTATATCTCACAGTCAATGTTACAGCAAATCTTTTTGTGTTAAGGCCGTAAAACTGTGGAATGCCCTCCCGCGAGACATTCGCCAAGCAGAGTCGATTGATATTTTTAAACGACGTGTTAAAAAACATTTTCTATCTACATATCGTTAATAACATTTATTTTCATTCATTTTCATTCATTACAGCCTATACAGTCCACTGCTGGACATAGGCCTCCACAAGTTTACGCCAAAAATAACGTAAACTCATGTGTTTTGCCCATAGTCACCACGCTGGGCAGGCGGGTTGGTGACCGCAGTACTGGCTTTGTCGCACCGAAGACGCTGCTGCCCGTCTTCGGCCTGTGTATTTCAAAGCCAGCAGTTGGATGGTTATCCCGCCATCGGTCGGCTTCTTAAGTTCCAATGTGGTTGTGGAACCTTGTTATCCCTTAGTCGCCTCTTACGACACCCACGGGAAGAGAGGGGGTGGCTAAATTCTTTAGTGCCGTAGCCACACAGCACAACATTTATTTCCAAATATCATATAAATAAAATAAACATTTATTTATATGATATTTATATATTATTATTTGTAAATAATTATTGTTACTGTATATTTTATGTATCTAATTATTTTTTTATGCATATTACTATGTAGATATATGTATGCCTCAATGTAATTATGTATGTGTATATTATATGTATGTATGTATGTATGTATGTATGTATGTGTGTATATATGTGTTTCATACATTATATAGTAAAATATTTACTTATTTATAGGTTTTTTTTTTCTTTTTTAATAATTATGTAAGTTTATCATATCGTAGTTTTTATCTATTTATAATTGATCTTTACTCCTTAATTTGTGCACACCTTAACCGCTGCTACTGTATCGTGTCCTGTACCCAAAGGTTATCTGGAAGAAATCGCTATTTAGCGATAAGATCGCCTTTGTACATCTTCTATTGTATCTTTCTTTACATGTGTCTGTATTTCGGTGTACATTAAGAATAAATAAATAAATTAAAAAAAATAGGAGTACATAAAAACGATCTCGACTCCAAGATCAACAAACGATACAACTTACATTACCCAAGCTTCGTTCCATAGCTTTCACATGTTATTTTCACATTTCGCACATGATTTTAACATTTCACACGTTAACTTAACGTTTTCACACGGTTTTTTAACAAACGTTACCTATTATAGCTCCCCCCTACACCCTGCGCCTCTCACCCCCAAAAATCCCATAATTCGGTTTTACTTAATCTAAAACATAGCCCATAGGCCTCCTTTCTCATGTAGGAGAAGGATCAGAGATTAATCTACCACGCTACTCTAATGTGGGTTGGCAGATATATTCTCTACTATGAGTAACGATCGCTATCAGGTGTACTTGATAACAACCGGGACCTACTGCTTAACGTGCTCTCTGAGGCACGGTGGGGAAACCCACAAGGACTGCACAAACACCCAGACCACGGCAAACACCTGTATGGCCAATAAGTCCTTGGACTTACAGGCAGACTGGAAACAAATATTTTTATAAACATAAATATCCTCTCCAAACGGGAATCGAATCCGCGACCGTCGGTGTTTAGGCGCCGCTGACACGGCCCACGCATCATTCCATCAGCATCACAGTTAAAATAATCCTATAAAATTGCACGTTTTAATATATTACTTGAATTGCAGTTGGCGATACAGAGAAACCACCCTTGACGCCATTGCGGCCAAAAGTAAATTCTATTTTCCATCTTTTCGGCGAATGGCTTTTCGAGGCTGCCCTCGTAGGGACGACACCGACCAATAGTAACCAACGTAAGTTACACACAGCTCAATATGGCTACGAATAGATATTGTTAGCAAAACGAAAACTCAAATCTGGCAATCTTCTGATTTTAGAAAAAGCCGAAGGGACTCCTCCTCCGCCATCGCTGTCAGACGCGACTCAAAAATTGAACATGCTGAGCTATCAAGCAGGTTCGTAAAAAGCATTTTTTGTTATTTCCCGTGTAATAAAAACACGAGTAATAATTAATCGACGAATGAACCGTTCCGAGCGCAGGGCGCGCCGTGGCGCTGGGCACGCTGTGCCGCGTGGTGTGCTCCAAGCAGTGCCGCGAGGAGGTGCTGGCGCCGTACCTGGCGCGCACGTACGCGGCGCTGCAGCGCGGCCTGCGCGACCCCGCCACCGCCGCCGCCGTCGTGCTGGACGCGCCCGACATCTTCCGGTACGGGCGCCACACCCTGCGCGAAACGGACTTTCGACTAGCCCGTTGGCGCAGTTTGTAGTGACCCTGCTTTCTGGGGGGTTGTGGGTTCGATTCCCTCCCTGAGTCTGGGTGTAATGTATATATTTATTTATATATTTATATATGTATTATTTATAAGTATGTTTTTCAAAAAAAAAATGTAGCTATACCAGTCGGCTGTTACCTTTAACACAAGCATTAAGTTGCTTACTTTAGGGACAGACGACCGTGTGTGTAAAAAAAACAAAAAAAAAATAACAAAAAAAATAAAAATAAACGGACGTGCGTGCTTGTGACTGCGACGTATACATGTGAATGCACGCACACGTGCTTGTTCGCGTATGTGTACACGTGCTCACATGCGTACAAGATGCGCCATGGTGCGTACGTTTCGTCGACATTGCGTGTGCGCACCGCGTGAGCCACAGTTCACTTCATTTGTAAATATAATGTAACAAACATATGCAACGCATTCAGGCTGTAATATCCCACTGCTAGGTATAGGCCTCTTTTTCCATCTAGAAGAAGGATCCGAGCTTAATGCACCACGCAGCTCCACTGCGGATTGGTGGATATGTCCCTATGTCCCTACTTTGAATAACGATCGCTAACAGGTATTTGTTATAAAAACCGAGACCGATGGCTCAACGTGCTCTTCGAAGCACGGCGGGGAGACCCACAAGAATAAACATCAAGTCCGGAAAGAAATGTTTGTACAAATAGAAATATTCATCCCGAGCAGGAATCGAACCCGCAAATCGTCGGGTGCTTTAGGCAGACTATTCGCACCACTACACTAGAGCGGAACAAAAAAAAAAAGTAATAAATAATAGCGTCTAATTTATCTTTGTAGGCTTGATTTAGACGGCGTACTGGTTCTAGTACCAGACTTCATATCGGCACTAGATCGTATCCTGTCCGAGCGGGAACCAAAACTGGAATGTGGTACGATCGACAAGCGCGAGCTGCGTAAAGCTGCTATCAGTCTCCTGTTGTCTCTGGTAGCGTTTCCGTACCACTACAAGGGCTTACCCGTGCCGGAATTCCCCGGATGCAATGAGTAGTGAGTGATTTATATTTTACCTTTAATTTGTCTTTATTGTATATTTCAATGGCTATTGTGTCAACAACCAATAGTGTCAACAACCAATAGTTAGAAATTAAATATGTGCCTATAGACAAGATTAAGTGGGTCTGGTGCAAATGCATTATCCCCAAAGCAATCGCAAGCTATCGGTCGGACATCACGAGTATGGTCGTGTGCAAAGTATATTCCGTTAAGGAGTGCGTATGTGTATTATTTACTATATGAATAGGATAAAAGGTTATGTTATTTGTACTGATAAGTGTCTTGGAGTGTGTTTTGTCCATCTTGTCGTTGAATTTTCTCCATCTGTTAGTTTCAAAAAATACTGGACTAATTTTGATCGGACATCGTATAACAAAAGCTCCCACGCTCATTCAAAAGTGATATTTTTCGAAATCGTTCGAAAACCGCTAAAGTTTAAATATGTCAAAAATCGAACAGTTCCTGGGCAAAACGAATTTGAATATAGAACCCGAACTTTATTGAACGCTAAGTGCGGGCACGACGCTGGGCGAGTACGCGCGCGGGCGGCTGGCGCTCATCAGCGTGGCGGCCGTGCAGGCGGAGGGCTCGGAGGCGCTGGCCGTGCCGCTGCTGAGCGCGCTCTACCTGTGCGTGCGCCACAACGCGGGCCGCGCCGACCGCGCGCCCGACGCGAAAGGTACCGCCACTGGAACCCACTACACCCAGCGTGCCCTCGTCGGCAGGAATCGCTTCCGCATGCTACCGTGACGTCCGGCGGTCGGCCTGCCTGTGCGGGCCGTCGTCGTCTATAAAACGCCCACGGGTTCTGTGAGCGATATAATAATAATAACTAAGGCACTACAGAATGTGGCAACCCTAAGTGTACATATAGTCTATTCGCGTTAAGAATATTGGCCGACCGTGAGCATGAAAATATGCACGATGCGAAAGCCCAATGCGACCAAAATGTGGCAACTCTTAAGTGTATCTTTCGCCATGCTAAGTGAGTCACTACTGACTTGTTTTGGTATTTTAAATTTAAAGTTTTGCAAGAAGCCAGTGCCAGTTAATTTGTGATCACTATTTATTTTTTAAGCGTTTTGTGCTTAAAAATGGTTTTAAGTATTTAAAAAAATCCTGATTTCTTATATTTGTAAGTTTCATAAAAATGTAGATATTGATTTCATCACATTCAACGAAAATTCGTTTGTACAATATTTTGACATACTTTAGCTTTATCGCACCACATCACAGCTATACACAAAACATTCATACATTGAAATATTTCAAAAACGCACTATTTACATTTTAATTTGCTTAACACGCTGCAAGAATTACAAATAATGGGTCATTAAATTTTAAACAAACCATAACTTATCTTAACTTAACCTTATCTCAGATCTGAAAACTATGTTTTGACGTCACAAAACAAAAAGGTACAAGAACACATAACTTTCAATTCCAATCATTTTAATATGTCTCCTCATAAAGTATACCTCTTCCATCAATTACAACAATTTTGGAACAACAATGGATCAACAATCTTAGAAGCTACTACTACTCTAGGCCGAACTTTCTACATGTATGAAACATATAAATCGTTCAAGTTAAGATGAACCCTATTAGACATAAACCCCATAATGTTGGGGGGTGTTTTAGCGCGGTCGGATAGCAGTGTACCGGCTAGCGCGGACAGCTCGCAAGACGACTTCGCAGCAGATGTTAGGGAGCTAGACCCATCTTCGCCTCTTTTCGGTAATTTATACTTTAATTTGCTCGTAATAAGGATAATATTTGATTACAGACGAGTAAGATAAGAAAAATAAAACAAAATGACTTACATATTTAATTTGAAAAACTAGTTAAGTCTTATTGGTCTGAAAGTTTACTCTAGTTTTTCTATTTACTATACTATGTATATTTGTTTTCAGCTGAAGTAAAAAATTGACAATTGAGTTTTTGATGATGAGATAAAAAAAAGTGAAAATATATTTACTGCAATATATTTTTTTTTTTACTTTTATCAAATATTATCCTTTATTGAACAAGATTTCATATACTTCAATATGACGCATCATATGCAAATATGTGTATGAAATCGATAACATCACTATTTGGTTATGACAATAATATGCTTTTTATTTTATGTTCTGTTGTAATGCCTTGCTTGTATTTCTTTGTTATCTTAATAGAATTAATGATAAGAATCTTCCGTAACTTAAAAATTTGTATAATATTAATTTCTTTACAATTTCTTAAACATTTGTCAAACTTGTGGCACATAAATGCATCGGGTACTTAATTGAGCCACATTCAATAAATAACAATAAGTTTTCGGAAATGTTATAGATTATAGAAACTAAGAATAACTACAATTTCTCATATCTCATTCTCATTTCTCACCAAATTCTCTAGACAAATCAGTTTTTTATAAATAAAAAAATACATATGAGTGTCCTAAATAACAACTGAGTGGATGTTTGAAGCTAGAGTTATTTTGACATACCAGTGTTTTTTCTTTTTTTCTTTTCTGATTGACTTATTTGTGTCTGGAGCAAACCTTTATGAACTTGTGTGTATGGACATATATAAATTTATAAAATAAATAAATTTAAGCAAAGTGCCAATAAATGTTAGTACCGATTAAATGATTATATAGGATCAGCGTTAGTTGTTCGTGCGACGTACTTAGTGTGTCACCGCCTCATCTCCTCGTGGAAGGGTGACTTGCAAGTGTCTCTGGCTGCACTGGAACTACTCTCTGGACTTGCTAAGTTGCACTCTTCGAAACCAGGTCAGTATAATTATGTTACTGACCATTTTAATTAATAATTGGTTGAATTGGCTATTAATATTTATTTTCCTGTTTCGTTACACGCTGTCTAGAATTTATGATAGGTAAGATAAATTGAATCTCATTGAGTAATGATCGCTTCAGCCTGTAATATCCCACTACTGGGCATAGGCCTCTTTCCCCATGTAGGAGAAGGATCAGAGCTTAATCCACCATGCTGCTCCAATGCGAGTTAGCGGATATATTCCCTACTATGAGTAACGATCGCTATCAGGTGTACACGAAAACAACCGGGACCGACGGCTTAACGTGTTCTCCAAGGCACGGTGGGGAAACCCACAAGGACTGCACAAACACCCAGACCACGGCAAACACCTCTATGGCCAATACAAATGTTTGTCATGTGCGGGGATCGAACCCGCAACTGCCAGCGCAACAGGTACAATCCATGGCTGTAACCGTTGCGCCAACTCGGCGGCGTGAGTAATGATATATTATCATAAATATTTTTTTTTGAAACTCAATGAAATAATAACTAAAAAACCGACTTTAATTACATCGACAAGTACGAGAGGTGAGGTCCGATAAGTTCGTGGAATGGAAGGGTTTGCAATAAAATTAACCAATAAATCTATTTTTCCTTTTCAATATTGAAAGGCTCCGGTTATGGTCCTTCCCTTTTCTTTGTAATTAATCAGTAATATCCTCGCACAATCCCAAAACACAAGAGCCATCAACTTTCCAGCCGACTTCGACACTTTGAATTTCTTTGGCGGTGGTGTCCCCTTTTTATGCCATTGCATGGACTCTTGTTTGGACTCAGTCTCAAAGTGATGAATCCATGTTTCATCTCCGGTAACAATCCGCTCCAAAATATGAGCAGGTTCGTCTCCACACAACTCCAAAAATTGTTTTGACGCATCGACGCGTTGCTGTTTCTGAAGCGGCGTTAGCATTCTCGGTACCCATCTTGCACTGACTTTTGTCATACCCAGGTGGTCATGTAGGATTCGCAAAATGTTAGTATCTGATACTCCAACTAATGCAGATAACTGTTTTTTCTTCAAACGGGTGTCCTCCAGTACAATTTTTCCCACTTTTTAGATGATGTCTGATATGGTGGCCTCAACTGGCCTTCCCGAGCGAGGGTCGTATTCAATCGACTCCCAACCATGTTTAAAAAGACCATGCCACTTGTAAATCATTGATTTACTAGGGCACTGCTCGCCATAAACGGTTTCCATTTCATTCAAAATGGTCTGAACGTTCTTTCCTTGCTTGGTAAGGAATTTTTACACAGCACGGTGTTCAATTTTCTCCATAGTTTCAGTTTTCTTCCGGATTTACTTGTTTAGCAGGCGAGTGTTCGTAAGCGAATGACGCAATAGGGCTCAGTTTATACACTAATGATGAGTCCCCAATTAGTATGACACTAAGCGAGCTACCCTCCATCCCCTCCATTCCACGAACTTTTGGACCTCCCCTCATTATACAATGTAGATAGTCAAAAACATAGTCAAGTAAACACGCATTATTAGAGATAACTCAAAAAGTTTTCATCAGATCACAATCAAATTTAAACGGGACCATATGACAAGCAGCAACTTTCGATTGAAAAAGGAATCATTGAATTTTTTGATCCTTATAAATAATTTTTGAAATTTTTGAATTTTTCTAACTGACTTCAAATAAGGTTCCTCACTTTGACTCGATATGTATATAATATGTGTGATTTCATTGATGATTCTTTTTTTTTTAAATGGGATATCCCAAGGGTAGTATCATGATAAGGAAATCAAGATCGGCTCGGCTAGATTATTTTAAAATTATAGCTATTTAAAAATGTATTCTTTCTAATGTATTTCTCATATAAGTGAATTTTTAATTCTTATGAGAATAAATATCTTTGACCTGAAGATCTGATGATGGCATCCCAGAGAAATCGAGGGGAACCTTCGAAAATCGTAGTGGTGACTAGTGCGTTTGTTGATTTTTTTTTCGTCTACTTTCGTTATATTACTTGTCGATATAATTGAAGTCGGTTTTTTTTGTTTGTTAGCGAACACTATTATTATTGTACTGGACAAAACATTTTTTTGCAATGTTCGCGCGATGCGCAAGACGTCACCACTCTGTATTCAGTACCGCTACGTCCGCAGAGGCGATGGAGCGCAAGCGCGCCGTGCGCTGGGTGTGCGACTACATCGGCGTGCAGTGCGGGCGGCCGCCGCAGGCGCACTCGCGCGACCTGCACTCGTGCGTCGTGGCCGCCTACACGTGCCTGGCCGCCTGGCTGTGCGCGCCGCTGCTGGCCGACCCCGACTGCCTGGCGGCGCTGCTCGAGGTCGTCGAGCTGGGCATCTCCGGCTCCAAGAGCCACGGTACGCTTCATTGCATTACGGCCGTCCACTTGTGCATCAGTTTATAGCACATTACACATAATAAAATGTACAACAGGCAGTGCTATCGCTAAACAGCGATCTCTTGCAGACGACCAGCGTAGAGGAGATGATGTTCGCCGAATTAACAACGAAATTCAACGTTTTGAATGTTGCTATGCGACGAGTACATGACCGTATAAACAAATCAATTTTCAAAAAATTAAATAATGCATTCATTTCTCTATTTGAAGGTAAGCCCGGAGAGCCACCTAAGATGAAGGACGAGAAGGAACTGAAGCCCGTATCGATGAGGGTTAGGGACGCGGCCGAGGCGTTGTTGATGCTTATTTTGGAACAGGTAATTTATTTGTAATAGATTAATTATTCTAGATATAATTTATTATTATATTATTATTCTAGATATAATTATAACTTTCTATTCATATATTCTTCTAACTATTTCACTGGTTTGTGGATAAAGTTTATCATGCACTTAAGTAACGAATACAGATTAGATACCGTCATAGTTAGATAGACTTAATGCAATTGGTGAAAAAGACCTCAAGACTTGTAAATTTTTATTCTGCAAACTCTGTTTAATAGGTTGGCAACAACGACGGTGGTAAATGGTGTAGATTGGACGAACGTTGGTTAGCTGCCTTGGGTCATGGGAAGTTAAGACATTTTGTTGTCGATGGAAACACAATCCTTTCGCTTTTGGAAGAACCTCTTGCTAATAGTCAAGAACCACAGCCGACGATCGTTGGTAAGTCATTTGGTTTAACTCATTTATTTGTGTGCGGGAAAGTTTGGATAAAGAGAAGCCTATGTGTTTTTCTGGATCTCAAGCTATCTACGTATCTTCACTATAAAATCAGTAGGTTTTGCGTGAAAGAGTCAAACACCCATCCACCCTCACATATTTTTGCAATTATAATGTTAGCACCCTTTTCATACACGGAGAGTGCTCTTTACACATCATTGTCTCCGTTTAGTTAAAAAACAGAATATGTTAATTTTAAAACGCCATCTTTATAAGCGTATAGCTGCTGACACAGCGCCCTCTATCATTACTTTCGCTTCCTGGTTGTGTGAGCCTCGTCAAGGTTATCGATTGTATCTTCGATAAAATATCCTTTAAAAAACGGCATCAGTACAGACAGAGGCTTATTCTCAGCAGTGGTATGTTACAGGATGAACCAATACAAAAATGCTAGCAGGATTAGTAGTTGGATTAATGCGTAATATGTACAATCTATTATATCTTGAGCTCCGTTCCCAGCGATAATCCGCTGCGGTTGGGGTCGCTTCGCCTGGTCGCTAAGCAGCCGCGGCGCTCCCCGCTGTGCCACCCGCGGCGCCGCGGCCTGCGCCAGACCGGTGCCTATGTTGGAGCCTCCGCCCCGCGCGCCGCCCGCCTGTCGCCCGTTACCCGCTGCCCCGCCTTGCGCTGTGTTAGTGCATCTTCATTTAAACAGACACACACTCACATATGTACACTCTCACACGCACACACACACACCTACACGCACACACACACATGCACGTACACACATCATACACACGTAGTGGTCTTATTCCAGCGACCGGGGCTCTGCTGAGAGTGGACGGAAATTTCCCTAGGTACTCGTGGGAACAAATGATGAATAGATTAAATACCAATATGAACCAGAACCAAACGAAGAAAGAAGTTAGTGGAAATGGGCGCCATGCCTAACAACCAACGCTACTAGGGAGTGCTGAAATGCAAAAGACTCAAGCGCTGGAACGTCTTGAAAAGCTGACCAACGAGTTCCAAGAGTTCGTCCAATCGAAGATCAATATCCATAAGGAGATAAAAACTAAGACGACTGATGTTGCAAACGCCCTCAGAAAGTTCAAAGAATTGGACGAGGAATGGCGTATAATGCAACAGCGCTGTCTTTGTGTTACGCCGGAGGATGCAAGTGCCACAGCACTAATAGGCAGTCAAACTGATACTGAGTCTGTGGAAGAGAGGGACACTGAAGTCGAAGGTCAACATCAACCACTGCGATGCTGCACATGATCTGCTGATGCAGACTGTGGGCGAACTTAAGCTTGACCTTGTGCTTATCAGAGCCACATAAACATCTTAATGGCCAACCATGGGAAACGGACAGCACCAATAAAGCTGTCACTTGGTCCTGTGGCATACTTTCTTTCCAGAGTGTCAACAATGATAACGCCGGCTTCGTGGTGGCATCGGTGGATGGCATTCGCTTCTACAGCTGCTATGCACCAACTAGTCTCTCCGTTGCCGAATTCACTCATTTCCTGGATAAACTCACCGAGGACGCGAAGCAGCATCACCCAGTGCCGATAGCCGGCGACATCAACTCCTGGGCAGTTGACTGGAGCAGCAAACAGACCAATGTGCGAGGAATAGCAGTACTAAAAGCTTTCACTACATTGGATGCACATGGAGCACTACATGGAGCACTGTTCAACAGCGGTGACACGCCAACTTATATTAGAGGAGACGCAAGTTCCTTTGTGGACCTTACTTTCGTCAGCAGCAGCCTCATCAGAGGAAACTCCTACTGGGAGATGTTGAATATCTACACTGCCAGTGACCAAAACGTGATTCTCTGGGAAATATAAAACGACCAGAATCCTTGAAGATCTAATTTATTTATTTATTTATTTATTTATTTAATTTTGAGGAGGAACAACAGCTAAAATACTTTCACAAATATAAAATTTACATAGAGACATAAAGCCAATAATAGTTCCCCACATATAGAAACAGAAACTACCACAGAAATACATCACTAACCACATATCACATTTTATCTCTAAGACATATCTGTAGGCATCCTCCTACACATTACATTATTAAATATATAAATATATATACATAATTATATAGTATATACATTTACTACTTTTTTTTGTACTTATATCGATATAATATCGATATATCGATGAATTGGGTATCGACAGCCTTCACGCTCCGCACTAGTTTTAAAACCGGTTTGGCCGGCCCGAGTATTGCGTATGCGCCGGCCGCCCGCGCCCTCCAGTCACGATCCTTCGCTGACGCGAGACGCTTATGCTTTTGCCTATGTAAAAATCTTTTGCTTTCGTTTATCTTATATTTTTGTTGGCTTTCTAGTTACAATAAAATCGCTAACCTTATCTGTGTTTGGTACTTTCGTCCGTGCACCTTCTGTGTTCGTATATTTGTAGTGTTGTGTTACCCAATGAACTAAATTTAAATTGTGCTAAATTATCCCGGTGAGTGCATTTAAGAACTATATATTATAATTAACCTACTACACTGGTGACCCCTAATACGAACATGAAGGACGAATTCAGTGACGCAAGCGAGTCGACACCCGGCCGTAGTGATGGGCAAGCATCGAAAACACCTATCGATGTTTTTAAAGTAGGAGTACGAGTGCCACCATTCTGGGCTGAAGAGCCGGAGATCTGGTTCGCTCAGGTCGAAGGTCAATTTGCCATTTCCGGTATAACAAATGATCTGACCAAATTTAATTACGTTATTGGCCACCTCGACAACCAATATTCGAGGGAGATGAAAGATATCATTATCAAGCCACCGGCGACAGATAAATACGAAAAGCTAAAGTGCGAACTTATAAAGAGACTGTGCGCATCCAACGAAAAAAAGATGAAGCAGCTCCTAATGCATGAAGAGCTCGGGGACCGTAAGCCGTCACAGTTCCTGCGACACCTGCGTGACCTAGCAGGCCCTAACGTCCCAGACGACCTACTTCAGACTATTTGGATAAGTCGCCTGCCTCACGGTGTTCAAACAGTTCTCGCAGGTCAACCAGCTAGAACGTCACTGGAAGATTTGTCAGACTTAGCTGACCGTGTGAACGAGCTTGCTTCGTCAGTTCCGAGGGTTGCAGCCGTTGCAGAGGGCATTCCTAGTTCTGTTATTGCTGACCTTACTAGAGAAGTCGCAGAACTTAGGAAGCAGTTCCAGCAGATGACGTCAGAGAGAAGTAGGAAGCCGCAGCGTAACAGTAGGGGCTCCAGGCGAAACCGTAGCCGTTCTAGACAGCGATCAGACTCCAACTACAGGAAGCACCCATTTTGTTGGTACCACAGTAAATTTGGTGAAAAGGCCCATGACTGCATTCGACCATGCGACTACAAGTCGGGAAACCCCAAGGGCAGTCGATAATGGCGGCTGACGATTGCCCTTCCACGTCTTCAACTGGCCGCCTATTCGTCACCGACCGCGCCTCCAAGATGCAGTTTCTGGTCGACACCGGTAGCGACCTCTGTGTCTACCCGCGGTCGACGCTTCGAGAGCGCCGTGCCCGGACATCTTATACCTTGTGTGCAGCAAATGGCTCTAATATTGCTACATATGGCTACATAACTTTAAATTTAGACCTAAGCTTACGTAGAAATTTTGTTTGGCGTTTTGTAGTAGCTGATGTTACAAAGCCAATTATTGGCGTTGATTTTTTAAACTTCTATGGTCTTATTGTAGATTGTCGCAATAAGCGACTTATAGATAATTTGACATCTGTTTCAGCTATAGCCACTATTGCTAAATGTAAAGATGTGTCGTCAGTGAAGGTCGTGACTGGTGAGACTCGTTATCATAAGATACTTGACGAATTCCCAGAGATAACGCGACCAGCTGGTAAGCATCATATTACACCACACAACACAATACACCACATCCGCACCACACCAGGGCCGCCAGTTGCTACACCCCCCCGTCGCTTAGCCCCAGACAAATTAAAAATCGCCAAAAGAGAGTTCGATGCCATGCTAGCTAGTGGTATAGCTAGGCCCTCGGAGAGTCCTTGGTCATCACCCCTTCATTTGGCGCCGAAGAAAAATAACGGCTGGAGACCATGCGGTGATTATCGCAAATTGAATGCCCGTACCATACCTGACCGGTATCCGATTAGGCACATTCATGACTTTACCCACAATGTTGCAGGCTGTAAAGTTTTTAGTACCTTGGATTTGGAGAAGGCATACAACCAGATACCGGTCAGCCCGGAGGACATTCCGAAGACCGCTATTACAACCCCATTCGGGTTGTATGAATTTCCATATATGACGTTCGGTCTTCGCAATGCAGGACAGACATTTCAGCGTTTTGTTGATGAAGTTACTAGGGGCCTCGACTTCGTCTATTCATATTTAGACGATTTCCTCATTTATTCGCGCAGCCAGGGTGAGCACGAGGAGCATTTACGTGCCGTCTTCACACGGCTCAAGGAATACGGTATGTTAGTAAATACTTCAAAGTGTGTTTTCGGCGAAGAGGAGGTAACATTTTTAGGTTATCGTATTTCTGCGAGTGGATGCAAGCCACTGGACTCTAAGGTGCAGGCAGTAAGAGACTTTCCTCTACCCACGAACATCCGGCAGCTTCGAAGATTCCTGGGTATGTTAAATTTTTATAGGAGGTTCCTGCCACGAGCCGCTCAGATCCAGGCTCCACTTCATGCTCTGCTCACGGGTTCAGCTAAGGGTTCTCAGCCAGTTACACTTGCTGGTGACAGTTTGGCAGCTTTCAAAGCTTGTAAAGAGAGCTTATCTAATGCAGCGCTTCTAGCCCATCCCGAATGTTCAGCTAAACTCGCGGTAGTAAGTGACGCATCCGATAAAGCTATCGGAGCGGTACTACAGCAATTTAGAGATGGTGCTTGGGAACCTCTGGCATTCTTTTCGCGAAAACTTACGCCTTCGCAGACGAAATATTCGCCGTATGACAGAGAGTTGCTGGCTGTATATGAAGCCGTCAAATACTTCCGGCATATGCTTGAAGCTAGGCATTTTATTATCTATACAGACCACAAGCCGATCAGTTTCGCATTTCACGAACGAAAGGCAAACTGTTCGCCAAGGCAATATAGATACCTGGATTTTATCTCCCAGTTCACTACGGACATTCGACATATATCTGGGAAAGATAATGTTGTCGCTGACACCTTGTCACGTATTGATGAACTGGCAGCGCCACCGAGCTTCGAATCACTAGCCGAAAGCCAAACCTCCGATGCTGAGTTGCAAACCCTCTTACAAGGGGGCTCTTCGCTGCAGCTCCAAAAATTGCAGGTACCTGGTAGTCCGGTATCCCTGTACTGCGACGTCAGTACACCGATTACCAGGCCGTACGTGCCAAAGATTCACCGGAGATCGGTTTTTACCAGTCTACATTCCCTGAGCCACCCTGGTGCCAGCGCTTCAGCCAAGTTGGTTTCTGAGCGTTTTGTTTGGCCAGGAATCCGTAAAGACTGCAGGGAGTGGACACGAGCATGTACACAGTGCCAGCGAGCCAAAGTCACCCGTCACGTGACTGCCCCGCTGGGCACTTTTAACTTACCCCGCGCCCGTTTTAAGCATATCCACATCGATTTGGTGGGACCACTACCTTCTTCGTGTGGATATCGCTACTGCCTGACAGCTGTCGATAGGTTTACGCGATGGCCTGAAGTGACACCGATTGCCGATATCACAGCTGAAACGGTTGCAAAGGCATTGCTGTCCACCTGGATAGCTCGGTTTGGTTGTCCGGTGGACATCGTTACAGACCGAGGCACTCAATTCGAATCAGCTCTGTTTAAATGTCTGGCACAACTGACCGGATTTGAGCATAAAAGGACGACAGCTTACCATCCCTCCTGCAACGGCTTAGTCGAGCGCTTCCATAGGCAGCTCAAAGCAGCCATAGTGTGCCACGCAAACGACAGATGGACAGAGTCCCTGCCTTGGGTCTTGCTAGGCGTACGATCTGCATTCAAGCAGGATCTGCAGGCCTCCTCAGCGGAGTTAGTTTATGGGGAACCCCTCAGACTCCCAGGCGAGTTTTTCGTGCCAACTTCTGTTGGTACCACGGACATAGCAGATTTTTCTGCACGGCTCAGAAATTTTGTGCGGAATTTAAGACCCGTTCCATCATCCAATCATGGCAAACCAAGGATATTTGTTTTTAAGGAGCTATCCACGTGTAGTCACGTTTTCCTACGCGAAGACGCACCACGTGGATCCCTACAGCCTGCCTACTCTGGCCCGTACAAAGTCCTTTGCCAAGGGGATAAAGTATTTAAAATACTTTTAAATAATAAAGAAAAAACGGTATCTATCGACCGTCTTAAGCCGGCATTTACGTTATCCGATCACGCTGCTGGCGAACCTCCTACTCCCGTAATACGCCCAGATTACGTAACGCGTTACGGGCGTAAAGTTAGATTCCCCGATTTTTATCACCCATGACGGTCTCTGGAGGGGAGTGGTGTAGGCATCCTCCTACACATTACATTATTAAATATATAAATATATATACATAATTATATAGTATATACATTTACTACTTTTTTTTGTACTTATATCGATATAATATCGATATATCGATGAATTGGGTATCGACAGCCTTCACGCTCCGCACTAGTTTTAAAACCGGTTTGGCCGGCCCGAGTATTGCGTATGCGCCGGCCGCCCGCGCCCTCCAGTCACGATCCTTCGCTGACGCGAGACGCTTATGCTTTTGCCTATGTAAAAATCTTTTGCTTTCGTTTATCTTATATTTTTGTTGGCTTTCTAGTTACAATAAAATCGCTAACCTTATCTGTGTTTGGTACTTTCGTCCGTGCACCTTCTGTGTTCGTATATTTGTAGTGTTGTGTTACCCAATGAACTAAATTTAAATTGTGCTAAATTATCCCGGTGAGTGCATTTAAGAACTATATATTATAATTAACCTACTACATATCAATGTATCTTTAATAGTGTTGTTATCACAATACCAACAAAATTAAAGAGAGTTAAAGAATGAGTCGCTAATCAACTTTCTAACAGACGCACAGCTAGTGTCAAAGAGGTCTATATCAAATTTATTCGCAAACATATTGAATTTATTACCTGCTCGCCAGAGAAAAGTATTTTGTTTATAGTTTGAGGAGACGGAGGGTAGGTAAATTAAAGGATTTTTTCGCAATGTTTTTGATGGAATATTAAATGTAATTTGTGACAAAAGTTCAGGACAGTCTATTCGATTTGAAGTAATATGAAACAGATAAGTTAAGTCAGCGATTTCTCTTCTTAGTTCAAGAGGAAGAATATGGTATTTTTTACATAGGTTTACATAGTTACGAGAATCATACGGTTGATTTGATTTAAAACAAATGTACTTTAGGAATTTCTTTTGAATATTTTCGAGGCGTGCAATATAAGTCCCATACCTAGGATTCCAAATTTGCGAGGCGTACTCCAAGTGACTACGTACAAGTGAACAATATAATATTTTTAATGTTTTGATTCTAATAAAGTCCACCGAAGTACGCATCACAAAGCCCAAAGCTTTAGTGGCTTTACTAACTACACTATCAATGTGGGCATTGAAGAGGAGTTTGGTGTCATGTATTACACCCAGGTCTCTAATTGTAGAACTCCTAGGGAGCTCTTCACCTTTTAAAATATAATTGTGTGATATAATGTTACGCTTTCTTGTAAACGTGACGACACTACACTTAGCTGCGTTAAGGTCCAAAAAATTAGTATTACAATAGTGTTCTAACCTATATAGGTCAGCTTGAAGCTTTTCAGCATCCGCACTATTTCCTATTTTCGCAAAAATCTTCATGTCATCAGCAAAACAAAGTATATGGGACGAATGAAGACATGAACTAACGTCGTTTACACTGATCACAAACAGAAGCGGACCTAACAACGATCCCTGAGGGACTCCACTAGGAATGGTTACCCAACTAGATATGTAATTGTTAATGACTACTGCCTGAGAACGGTTATCAATATAGGAAGAGAACCACCTTAATAGATCACCCCTAATGCCTACTTGACTTAACTTTTTTAATAGGGTTCCGTACTGGATACGATCAAACGCTTTGCTGTAGTCAGTGTAAACTACGTCAACCTGGACACCATCCTCCATAGCATCAGTTATAAAGGAGTTAAGCAGTATCAGGTTCGTTACAGTAGAGCGGCCCTGTAGAAAGCCATGTTGGTAAGGGCTGAAAATAGATCGCAGAGCCTCTGATAATTGACTGTGAACTATTTTTTCAAGCATTTTAGCTAGTATACACAACTTGGAGATCGGCCTATAATTAGTTATTTTCTGCTTATCACCCTTTTTATGAATAGGGGATATATAAGCACTTTTCCAAATAGCTGGAACTACACATTCGTCAAGGGATCGCTTAAACAACAGAAAAATTGGTAGTGTCAGGGACTTGGAGCAGTTCTTTAAGAAATGAGCAGGTAATTTGTCCGGGCCTGCCGATTTAGAAGTATCTAAGCCAAGCAGTAATTTTTCAACCATATCGGATGTTACACATATTCCAGAAATATCCAATACGCTTGTGCTTGAAGTAACGGGGGAATGATAATCACAAGAAGTACCTGGTGTTAAAAAATTTGAATAGAAATAAGAAGAAAAGGCGTTGCATATAGACTCGCCAGTGTGATATACATTATTATTATATTCTAGCATATTAGGAATGGCGGATGATTTTGATTTAGATTTATAATAAGACCAAAAATATTTTGGGTTTTCCATAATTGAATCTTCAATAGATCGAATGTAACGATCAAAGCAATCTTTTTCCATATGTTTAGCAGTAACTCGTAATAATTTAAAGGATTCCTCGTCATACCTGTTTCCGTACGCTTTAAACTTCCGATGGTATTTGGCTTTTTCTTTAAGGACTTTAACTAGTGACCGCGAATACCATTTGGGGTATTTTTTGTTACCAGACCATTTTGTAGGTATGTATTTTTCGCGTACTGAGTCAATTACAGCATAAAAATACGCAATGGATTCATTAAACGTCATTGATGAGAAAGTTTGGTGCCAATTGACACTAGATAATTCCGAGTTAATTTCGTCATAATTAGCACGAAAATATAAATACTTTTTATAACTACCATGTCCCAGTACAGACTCACAGACAGACGCCAAATCGATTGTCAGTGCACCGTGGTGATGATCGATAGGTACAAGGGCCTCACTAGAAGCATCTAGTACTGTGACAGAGATACTACATAATACTAAGTCTAGTATTTTTCCAAATTTGTTTAAAATTCCATTGTATTGTTTCAAGTTTAAAGAATGTATTTCGTCTATAAATAATGTCTCTATAATAATAAGCAATCTAACGCAGTTGGTTGGAAAGTAAAATCTTTCGACGCAAGTGCATTGATGGTAGCCTTGGGTGGTGCCCCGATTGCCTCTGGATGGGCAAAAAAAAAAGACTAAGGACCTGATGAAGATAGTTACCCAGACTTGTGACGCCTAGTTTGTCTCGGAAAAATGACAGAAATCAAAGATCTTCGGTGCACTGGTAGAACGATCAGATCTCCGTTCGGAGTGTCTTAGAAAGAGAAAAATATCCCAGCGTAGCCATCGACGGAAGAACCGACATCATACCGCCCACTTTGTATGTTAGATACAGTCGGGAAGATATTCGAACGTATCCACCAAAGAATAGAAGCAGTTATCGATCCACTTCTGGCAGACAACCAGTATGGGTTTTGAAAAGGACGATTAACCCTGGATGCGACCAATCTAGTAGATAACACGGCCAGGGAGGCACTCGCAGGAACTAGATGGAAGAGTGGTACGAAGAAGTATTCCCTGGCATTAGACATTAAAAACGCCTTCAACTCTGCCAATCTTCAGAGAATCGTGGCAAGCTACTTCACGAATAGAGTCCTAAGGTACGACACGAAGAACGGTCCAAGAGAGTATCGTATCACTGGAGAAAAAAAAGAATATAATAAAACATATCATACACACACTTCTTAAAGAAGATCAAATGTATAATTTAGATAAGTATCCCAATCTTACAGAAAATCACGGCTAAATAACACTACACTCAAGCAGTGTTGTTTCGGGAAGAGATTCGGCATGCGTTTGCAATGCCCCTGATGTTGCATACGTCCATAGGATACGATATCTGCCTACCATCTGGCGAACGTACGCGTTTGCCAAATTTTGCAAAATAAAATAAACACACACACATTCAAGCGCGCGCACGCACACATATACAAACATACACGCAAAAACTCTTATTTTTTCCTCTGAGACATCATTTAAAAATTAAAATTACCAAAGCCATCATTCGGTACATTATAAATAAAAGTTTCTTTCAGCGATGCAGCGTTTCCAACACTCGACGCCGTGCTACGACAGCTGAACGACTCAGAAGCTCCCACGCTCTTTAAACTCTTGGAGCAACAGGCAGCAATCGAGAAGAAAGTACGGGAGAGCGAGGATAATGTTGTAAGTTAAACATAATTTTGGTACGCACTTCAAATCACGTAGCGACTTTTAATGCAAACTATAAGTTATAGGTTTCACATTTGGCAATTATGTCGCAGATAATTTTTCATTACTATTTCGTTGTCACTTTTGTAGGTATAATTATATTTTTTATATCGTTTTGATATCGTCCGATCAATACTTAAGCGCAAAGAACACAAAGGATGGCGATTTGGTGTGGAATTTTTACTCAGGCAGCTTATGCATTAAACAGAAGTGTTAAATTAATTATGTTACGAGTTGAGTGTAATTTATTTAAAGGTATTTTTTTTAAAATTAAATTCAGGTACCGGAAGAATACGTTCCGCCTGATCCAGTGACAGAGTTCCAAACCGCGAGACTGTTCTTATCGCACTTCGGGTATTTGAACATTGGCGGAGATAAGAAGGTACGTTGTTTTTTGACATTTCTATAATTTTATCTATTAAATTATTATTTAGAATAAGTAAAGCAATGCTGTGCGACTTTTCGCAAAGCACATGTATATGTTAATTATACAAAATGATTATTGATATCAATACTCTTTGTATTGCACTACGTGTGTGTGCGTGTTCATGCGTGCGCGCGTGCGTTTCTGGACTTGGGCGTGCGTATGCACGTGCTTGCGTTCATGGGTGCCTGCATGCGTGCGGGCAGGGTGGCGTTGGACTTGTATAGAGTGAAGGCTAATGAATGGGTCTGTTTAACCGCGAGTGTGGCTGCAGGGCGGCGCCGGGCGCCTGGTGGCGCTGGACGGCGGCGCGGCGGGGCTGGCGGGCGCGCTGCGGCGGCTGGACGCCACGGGCAGCCGCGCCGCGCTCACCGTGCACGTGTTCTACGCGCGCACCGCGCAGCGCCGCGCCGCCGACATCGTGGCCAACGCGCGCGACCCCGCCGCCGTGGCGCCCGCCTTCGTGCGCATGCTGCGCGGGTGAGCGCACCTTCGGATACACGGGCGGACCCCGAACGTGTCGGCTATCCTGGCTTGACTGTAGACTGTGTGTTGCTCATTTAGCGTACTTGTGTGCTAAATGATTATACGTAATTAGAACACAAAATAATAATAAAATGAAAATATACACTTAGATATTTTAAATTAAATTTGTTTAAGGTATAAGAAAACTTTATTTTACTATAAATCAATATATCTATACAATAAACGTGATCGCAACTGCTTCAGAAAATTTACCGTGACAAAGTAACAAAACTTTTACATTTGTAATATTAATTAGATTATTTGTCTGAATGACGGAATTGTGTGAAGCAGTTCAATAATTTAATAAGGCGAATTGAAAAACTAAATATGCAAAATCGTTTCTCTTTGACTTCATTTTATAAAAATAAGGGCGTGCGTACAAAGTACACATGTCAGTAGTGAAACTTCTTTGGCAAACTAATTTTTAAATCTCGTTTATATTTATACAAATCTAAAGCTTTAGGCTTCGTTCCCGCACCATCTAGTTAGTTTGCAATGTAATACTATCGATATTAATGTAACAAACTTTGTAGTTTCTATAGTACACGCTAGGTGTCTCTGCTGTTCAACATAAGCGTTGCACGTCGTCGTGACGTTAATATTATTATTATTGCGTTTCATCCGTAAAAATATTACCCTCATGCGTCTAAAAAAGTTTCACTTCAAAAGTTCTTTTATGCGGGCGTTACAATACCCCCCCCCCCTTGTAGTTAGCAAATAAGTGTAAATATAATAAAAATAATTAGTATATAAGAATATAAAAAAGCAATATGTAGAATAGTCTTGGTCAGTGGACTCGCGTCGACTTTTAGAAATTTGAAATTTTAAGACTAGTTATTAAGGCTTCTAGATTCTAAAGTTGCGGTGAAATACCGATGCATGTTAAAAAATAATAATGATAATATATGGAATAACAAAAGCACGGGCATAATAAGCCTGTGGATATATCACATAATTAAAAAAAAAATAACCCCCCCCCCCGTTTTAACCCAATATCACACAATATAACCTAAAGCCAATGCCCCGTCGCGCTCAGGCTGGGCACGCCGGTGCGCGTGTCCGGGCACGCGGGCTGGAGCGGCCACGTGCGCAGCAGCTACGACGCGCCGGGGGCCGCGCCGCGCGCCGACCGCGCCGACGCGCCCGTCGCGCCCGACGCGCCCGCGCGGTACGACGGCCGGGACCAGGTCGACGACACTTTCTCGTATACTTTCTTTAAAAAAATAAAACAAATTATAATAACTGAAAACTGTAGGTAGGTTGTTTGTTCACAAAGGAAAAAATCGACCTTAATTACATTTACAAGTAATACGACGTATGTAGACTAAAAGTTAAGTCAAGTACATATGCATTATTGAAGATAACTCCAAAAGTATATCAAATTTAAATGAAACCACATGAGAAGCACCAGCTTTCGATTAAAACAAAAAAAAAAAAAAAACATGAAAATAAATACACCCAGTTAAAATTTATGACACAAAATTAAAATACAGTGAAATTGATAACCTTCTCCTTTTTCGAGTCGCTTAAAAATAAAATAGATTTAAATAAGTCGATGGTGAGTAATCTCAGTCGCACTGTGTAAGCACTGTGTCATATTCATATAATGCAATAGATATTATTGCTCTTACTGAGTTTAGCAAATAGTATACAAATTGTAATCGATTAATTACAGCTACACATTAAAGTGTACAATAGCCATATTTGTGGCTTTTATCATAACAATTTACTTCATAGGTCCTGTACTGGTCAGACTCGACCGAAGAGATTGCATTTGTGGTACCATCGGGATACGAGCTAGACGAAACCGAAGATCAGAGTGAGAGCAAATCAGACGTTGATGGTTCATGCTTCTCGAACAAGTAAATATAAATCCATTATTTTCTAGTTAGGGTGCGTTCAAGTATTACGTAACGCAATTGGGGGGGGGGGTCTTATAAAACGTTACGATGCGTTACAGCGCCGGGGGGGTTCGAACAACGTGTTACGTATTATTGTTTCTTATTTAAATAAAAAAAACTAGGGTATTAAAATCCCCAGTAGGCAACCCTTTTCACTTATACCCTTTTTTGTGTTTATATATTTTTTTACTTACCGCAAATGCGATTTTTTTTAGCGACTGACCCGTAGTTTGCGCAACATAGTTGTGACATTTTGGTAGAAATGGTCAGTTGGGTGTTACGTAACGTTAGGGGTTACAAGAAAACGTTACGGCACGTTACATGGGGGAGGGGCAAAAATCTTCAAAATTTGGGTTACGTAATACTTGAACACCCCCTTAGTTCTAATAATTTTAAATTAACTTGAAATAACTTTGAAGTAGGGTGTTATTTCTACGTAAAATTTATTCAGTTATTAATTTTTTCAAATATTGACGTGAGGATCTTCATTCCGCCTTCATCTTTTTCGTTCTCATATTGATTTTTTTTTTCTCGAAACAAACCTTGTCCTGATAATAACGAAAACAAAAAAAAAAAGTAGATTCAATTCGGTGCAGTCATTCGGAAATTATGCACGATGATATATTTCGACGATTTCACCGACCTAGTTATATAAAAAGTATAATAATAATAAGATTTATTTATTTTCTCACCACAATATTGCTACAGGACATTAGATAGGTACATAATAACATGAGCACTAATATTGTGGGAGACTGGTGCCTAAGATAGGCTCGAGGCCTGTGTTTCAGGACACCAGTATGATTGATTAGTATTGTACGTCACAAACAGCCGCGGCTCGTGGTGGGACGTGTCGTGCGAGGGCGAGCGCAAGGGGCGCGCGCTGTCGCTGGAGCTGGAGCGCGCCGCGCCCGCCGCGCACCCGCCGCTCTCGGGTGAGGCCGACTGTCTAGGGGACTTTTTTTTTTTTTTTACGTGGGGAAAATCCATCATGGATACCCTCCAGCGCGGGGGCGCCAGAGGGTTATGTCAGACTCCTACTGACTAAAAACAGTGAGCAGTCGTCCGCCTGGGTGGGGCGAGATGGGGTCGCGTTAGCATTCGCCATCTCACCCCGGCGGTAGGCCCGGATAAAGCCTCCGGGACCCGGCACAATGGTTGGGTGGCCTCGCTCACAACAAGGCCACCCCTTAGAAGTGTGGGGCCGTGTCGCCCGGCCGGCCGAAGTCCCCCGACTATCGGCCGGCGACCCCAGTCTAGGGGACTTGCCTCTGTCCAACCGGGTCTCTTGCGATCCCGAATGTAGATTCTGCAGGAAAGAATTCTCGAGAAATTCTGCAGTTACTCTTTTATCATGTATCTCTGTAGCTTCGATGTATACCAAAAATCATAATAAGAAAAAAAATTCCCGGAAATTAATGAAACAAATGACGCAACGCCGCGTTGGCGCAACGGTTACAGCCATGGATTGTACCTCTTGCGTTTGGTGGTTGCGGGTTCGATCCCCGCATGTGACAAACATTTGTATTGGCCATACAGGTGTTTGCCGTGGTCTGTGTGTGCAGTCCTTGTGGGTCTCCCCACCGTGCCTCGGAGAGCACGTTAAGCCGTCGGTCCCGGTTGTTATCATGTACACCTGATAGCGATCGATACTCATCGTAGGGAATATATCCGCCAACCCGCATTGGAGCAGCGTGGTGGATTAAGCGCTGATCCTTCTTCTACATGGGGAAGAGGCCTATGCCCAGTAGTGGGATATTACAGGCTGAAGCGTAAGCGTAATGAAACAAAAGTTTAGAGTTGATATTTCTAATGATTTATAACATTTTACGGCAAATCATAAGTGATTAATAATAATTAAAAGCATATTTCGTGTTGTTTAACTGATTAATAATAAATAAATACGTATTTCAGCTTATTATCAAATCTTAAACCTTAATAGGTATAAATAGGTAATTTTTATCTAAACACGAGCTGGATCACGACTGACATATGGTTTGTAAATTAGGATTAAGTAAATACAAGTAATAAAAATTTCCTCTGCAGGGAGTGGAAGAAGAAACAGAGATTTTACACCAAAAATTCTTATAATTTGGTTAGAAGACTTCGAGGATCATCTTAATTTGCCGATCGGTGAGTTTTAAAGATAGCGTTATTTTATGGTGCATTTTTACATTTCTGAGTTACTGACAAAGATGTTTTCAATCTTGATACGTAGATTACATTTAGCCTTTAGCTTATATGTAGATGTTAGAAGAAATTAGTTACAAACTTTGGTTTTGTATTAATAGGTTGGGAAAAAAGTCTTCGTATTTTCTCATAAAAACTTGCAACAAAATATTTCTGGTTGTATTGTTTATAACTGACTTGTTTTGATATAATGAAACAATGGCATTTTAAAAATGAAATAAATGGTTTAAAGCAGTTTCCCGCCACTTTTCAATTGTTTTTATGTCCGCCAAAATGGGTGATATCAACAAGGAAATTCGGTACATTTTAGTTTTACTTTAAAAAGGAGAAAAAAGCCGCGAAACAACAGAAATTGGGACGGCTATGGACCTAATGCAGTATCTGAAAAAGTAGCACATAATTGGTTTAAGCATTTTTAATCAGAAAATTTTGATGTCAAAGATGCACTTGACTCTGATTGCCAAGTTACAGTTAAACATGAAGACATTTTTGAAAAAATGAAGCTAGATCGACATCTGCGTAGTTATGATATTGTTGGAGATCTGAGAATTGACCATAAAACAGTTTTGACCCATTTAAAATTGGCTGGCTATACAAAACGACAACGGGTTGGCGCTACGGTCATATCACTGGTTTGTGTCTGTTTCGCTGGCGGTTGCGGGTTCGATGCCTGCACATGACAAACATTTGTATGGGCCATACAGATGTTTGCCGTGGTATGGATGTTTGGCGCGGTAGGTCTCGCCACACACATTTAGCCACCGGTTCCGTTTGCTATCATGTACACCTGAAAGCGTGGTGGATTAAACTCCGATCTTTCTCTTACATGGGGAAAGAGGCCTATGCCTAGAGCAGTGGGATATTACAGGCTGAAGCGTATACAAATAAGCTCGATATACGGATGCCATATGAACTCAATGAAAGAAACTTAATGGACAGTGTACTCATTTGCGATTATCTCTTAAGACGTAACGACGTCGAACCATTTTTTGAAGAGATTGATCACTGGTGTCGAAAAGTGGATTTCCTTCGATAAAAATGTACGAAAGAGATCGTAGTCAAAAGTCGGTCAAGCTGCACAGACTATCGCAAAATCCGGTTTATTATTACTATTTATTAAACAGACACACACCATCGATACATCATAAGAACATTACAAGTAGTAATTCACAGTAAAACATACAATACAAAATGATTTGTCTTTTAAGGTGTATACAGCATTTATTATACAACAGTTAGTGAGCACATAGAGTTGACAGATATAAATCGATCAAAATAAAAGCATGGTTAAGTCTAATAAACAATCATACAATTCCAAAAATAGAGTACTGTTAATTTACCGATTTGTAAGCAACCAAACAAGTTTGACCAATTCTTTACAATCAATAGAAAAAAGATATCAATGTCGCCCCTTAACAATAATTCATTGTATGTTCCCATTAATCTGCTAAGAGCATCATATTTAATGTCTTTATATGCTCTCTTAACCAAATCGGAAACTTTCCAGGCAAGTGACGTAATTAAATCAGTGTGTTCTATAATTTAATTTTTTGGCTAGTATGACACCTAAATCACGTACAGACGGAGCAATATTTAGTATTGCATTATCAACTGCATAGCTCGAGCGGTTGATATTTCTCTCTTTTTTAAACTTTATATAGATACTTTGAAGCATTTATGTTCTGCATCAATGAATTACTGAGTCTAAGTCTGTCTGCAGTGACCCAACATCGTCCTGGGTACTTACAGTAATATGTATTGTTTTTTAGAGCTTTAAATCGTCTGCAAAAACAGAACATTGACTGTATTTGAAATGATTTGAGATGTCATTAATAAAAATAATGAACAAAATAGGCTCCAAATGAGATCCCTGTGGAACTCCCGATGTCGAGAAATAAGAAAATGACTTATAACCCTGCAGCCACCCGCTGAGTTCTGTTGAATCATTAAGATTTAATCCAGTTCAGAAGATTTCCATGAATTCCATAATATTTTATCGTGGCTCGCAAGAAGCTACCATTGCTGCGCCGCTGTGGAAGGGTACCATTCATTATGAGCTTTTACTGCCGGGCATATCATCGATTCAGATTTCTACTGTCAACAGCTGATGAGACTTAAGCAAGAAATTGAGAATAACCAGATTTAATCAACAGAAAAGGTTTGGTCTTTTATCACGACAACGCTCGACCAGATACGGCTTTAGCCACTCAAAAAAAAAAAAAATGAGAGAGTTTGACTGGGAAGTCTTAATGCATCCACCATATAGTCTCAATCTTGCATCCTTAGATTCCCATCTGTTTCGGTTTCTTCGATATTCTTTAGCTAATGTAAAGTTAACATCAAGAGAGGACTCTAAAAACTACTTGTCGCAGTTTTTTTCAAGGCAAGTTTTCGAACGAAATTTTACGTATATATTATAATCAATGTAAATAAATTCCTAGCAAAATCCTACCTTGACTTTCTATATAAAATACGAAGAAAGTTTTTCCCTAACCTAACATTACAACTACAAATCTTATAATGAAGAAATAAGTAATAAAAATAAATAAAATATTGGTTCGGTTCTGCGATCTCAGCAGAAAAACGCTAGTAATGATTGGTTAGTTATTACATTAAACCGGTCCGCTAGCTGTAGGCGACGGACTAACCGGATCGTAATGTTAACGCCTATATTGCAGACGATCTAGTCCGGTACTGCGAAACGGGCGTGCCGTGGCGGCGGCACGAGACGAGCGCCCTGTGTGTGAGCAGCGCGCGCGGCGGGCTGGCTCGCGTGCGCGTCCCGGGCGGCGGGGCGGGCGTGCTGGCCGATGGCGCGCTCATAGCGCCACGCCTACTGCCCGCCGCGCTGCGACGCGCCGCCTCCTTCCTAGCGAGACGCGCGCGCCTCAACACGGACCTGTGAGTATTGTGTGTGTGCGTGTACGTCTGTGTGTGAGCAGCGCGCGCGGCGGGCTGGCTCGCGTGCGCGTCCCGGGCGGCGGGGCGGGCGTGCTGGCCGATGGCGCGCTCATAGCGCCACGCCTACTGCCCGCCGCGCTGCGACGCGCCGCCTCCTTCCTAGCGAGACGCGCGCGCCTCAATACGGATCTGTGAGTATTGTGTGTGTGCGTGTGCGTCTGTGTGTGAGCAGCGCGCGCGGCGGGCTGGCTCGCGTGCGCGTCCCGGGCGGCGGGGCGGGCGTGCTGGCCGATGGCGCGCTCATAGCGCCACGCCTACTGCCCGCCGCGCTGCGACGCGCCGCCTCCTTCCTAGTGAGACGCGCGCGCCTCAATACGGATCTGTGAGTATTGTGTGTGCGTGTGCGTGTAAACGTATAAGCATATACATATATGTAAATACACGTACGTACGTGGACTTGGCGTGAACTCGTGGAGGCCTATGTTCAGCAGTGGACTGCGATAGGCAAAAGTGAGATTTGTTATTAATGTTAATGTGTCTTAGCACTATACAGAAATTATAATGAGAATTTGTGTGCATGTAACGGGCTCGAAACATGGCATTTGCGTATGACTTGCTCAAACGTGTATAAATTTATATTAATCTCTGTTTCAGATATCAGCCGCCGCACGTGCGACGTCGTCACCTCATACAGGACATAGCGCAACAATTTAAAAAGGATTTGACCGAACCGGAACTTTTAGAGTCGTTATTCAAGGCGCCGTAAATTACTTATTACCGTTAAGTTATGTGTTCTTATATGGCTATGATGTATGTATTTCTTGTTTGCGAGTACAGTCCCTAAAATTAAAATTTAACAATTTGATACAGAAGTGCTAAAGTATTTAAGTAATAAAAGACACAAGAAGTTGATTAATGTTGCTTACTAGGATTTGATGCACAAAACACCGCGTGCCAAACATGATTTATATGGATGTAAAAAACAAAATAGACCAAACAACAAACAGACAGACAGAAAGACAAAAATTGTTAATAAATGTTGTTTTGGTATATATAAGTATATCGTGTATACATCCATATGAATTTAGTAAAAAGCGGTTATTTTAATATTAAAAACAGACACTCCAATTCTATTTATTTGTGTAGAAGTAAAGTTCCACTTAGGTTTATACTTAATACTTTTATTCTAATTATTGTAACAGTAATGTAATTATTGTAACCTATTCATTATTTCAGTATTAATACATTATCACAGATCTGAAAATATTGTACCTAGATAGTAATGGAAAATAAAATTTAAATTGTAATCATAATTTTAAGACTGAATTTATTCTAGTTTAAATTTTAAAAACATTATTAATATAATAAAAATCTAACATTTCAATATGTATTATTTATTAAAATTTATGTTGTTGTACTTATTGAATTTATATTTATTAAAGCAAGTTCTAAAAGTTTGTACATTTTTTTTTTTCTATACTAAGCAAAGCCTCGTACAACTTTATTTGGTATCGTTTGCTTGATCTAAAAGAGACGCAAACAAATGCTAAGTGGATACCCAAGTGTAGATTAAGGTTGCTCTTATAATTTTTACAAAAAGTACTCCAAAAAGATCGAAATGAATGAAAAAAAAAATTTTACGAATACGACTTCTAGTAAAAAATATTTACTTGCAATACCTTATAATATACTGATAACTTTCCTTCTGAGCTAATCAGCTAAGTATCACGAACTAAATGTGCAATTTCCACGCGGTACCTTGCTTGGTGTGCACCCTATAATCATTTTAATTGCTGCAAACGATAAAAAAATACTTTAATTACACAGAAAAGTAATATGATGTAACTGGGTGATAAAACAGTCAATTAAATACGTAGAATTGGGGATAACCCAAAAATATTCGTCAGATTTCGATCGTATTTAAATAGGACCAACGTAACATCTTTTTATTAAAAAAGAATCATCAAAATCGATGTCCCAGTGAGAAGTCATGAAGTTACGACACATGTACAAAAAAAGAAACAGTCGAATTGAAAACTACTTTTTTGAAGTAGCTTAAAAATTTATAGTAATAGCGTGAGTAACAGCATTTCGTTCGGTAAAAGACAAATCATATCCTGACAATCACTAAACATATTTTTTTCGGAGTGTTTTTTTAAAACGACAAATGAGATTTTATAATTAATCAGCCTATTTAACCTTTGCGGCTACTTTAAAACCAATAAAAATGGACACATTCTCATTTTGATTACACTGTCAAAAATAAAATTCAACATGTCTATTTAAAATTTACAATTTCGTAGACGGTTTTGGCAATTTGTGTTTTTGTAGGAATATTCTATATTTTCCTTTTAAACTATTTGATTTTGTTTATATTAAATCTGTGGTTAGAACCTATGTTAATAAATCGTGTTAAAGAGGAACACGACGGAATGGTCCAAGGAGAAGAAATTCTAGACGTAGACGATAGTTTAGGAGAATACCACACTGCTCATGAGCTATTCGATATAATGGCCAAAAATCACTCACATAGTCTTGACGGTAAGTATAATAACTTTTATCTACCATAAGGAATGAAGGTAATTATGTACAATCGAGGAGTGTAATTTAACCCTAACCTATCTAACTTAAGAAGTACAACGTTTAACGACAGTTTCGTTTAACAAAAAAAATAAAAAAATAACCCTAACCTATCTAACTTAAAAAGTAAAACGTTTAACGACAGTTTCGTTACACAAAAAAAAAATAACCCTAACCTATCCATAAATTACACTCCTCGATTGTACAAAATATCCGGAATGAATAAGTTAGAATAAATAAAAGTAAATATTCATCGTACTTTCAGTCTTCGATAGTAAGATGTTCACACCGCGGGATTTAGTTATTTTGTACGAAAATATTGATCTGGGAACAAAACTGATGTCAGTTAACAATGATGCAAGAAATAAGGCTATTAATAAAGCACCAAATCAATATGTTGAAACGATAATATACAACGATGACCAATCTGACGATTCAGATATTTATGAAATTTACAGCAATGAAGATCTGCGTAACGTTTTTACTGTTAACAATGAAAGAATAAATCTATTAGGTGACATACCCTCGTTTGAAAATACACTTTGCCATAAATTTGGTAATATACATATGAAGAAATCAGATTTTTCAAATGGAAATAAAAACCATTATTTATTCAAAGATTCATATATTAAAGAACAATTACAAAGTTTTCATGCAATGACTAATTCAAAACAATCTGATAGTTCAGTACTTCCAACATCACTGTTAGATTATATATGCAGTAAACGCCTCGATGATAACTACAACTTTTATATGGACAATGTAATCAGTTACGTTCAAAACACTATTGAACAACTAAAACGTATAAGTAACGGAGATTATTTAACTGACAGAGTTAAAGAAAAGTGGAGAGAAGTTGAAAATACGAATAATAATACAAATAATATTGATAACGTTATAGCTTTATCAAGAACACAAAATGTCCCTTTACCGTTCGTAGGAAAAATAAGTGCTCTAAAGAGTACTTGGGACGAAATAGTTCATTCTGAAATGGACGTTAGGTGTCTGACAAAACTTTTAGAGAAAAAAATTATTGTGGAAGTTCCGAAAATACTTTGTGGTTCTTATGGATTTCTTAGTAAGCATTTTAAGGATAATCTCACTCTAAGTTGCAGTACAGTCAAGAATCTAACCACTGATAAGGTTAAAGATCGAAATGCCGATATGGTTGTCTTAAAATTACAAAAACCTGAGACTGGTCTTGTTATTCCTAATACTGATTCCCTTATAGTTCTGAAAACTTTAGCACCATCTATTGCAAAAAATGGTAACGTATGGTTTGTTTATAAGTTATTATAGAATTAAAAAAGTTCAATATTTAAATTATTAAGCGTATTTTAAAAAGGTTTCCTGGCTACCTATACTGGATAATATTAAATATAAGTAGGTACTAATGTAAGTATAGCTATGAATAAAAAGTATTAATGACATTTAATAATTACACAGTCCTAAAAAAATGTGTTCTGTACCTTTGTCCAGATACATCTAGGGTTATTTATTTCGATGCGCTGCTTTTGCGATTTCAAGAGGTTTTTTGCAATTTACTCTAAATTTAGAGGGCTGACAAGGCCACCCAACTTCGTATTTGGATTATTGCATACATCTATATAAATAGAAATCAATGTTGCTAAGCGCATAACTTGAGAATGACTGGACCAATTTGGCTAATTTATTTTTTGGTATGTTCCTTAAAGCCCACAGAAGGTTTTAAAACAAAAAGAAAAAATATTCTTACTATTACTACTAACTTTTGACAGAACGAAGTAAGCTAATAAAAAAAAAAAAAAAAAAAATTGCATTTTTTTTTTGTTATTTTAGTCATTTTTTGCGGTTTTTTGGAACTTGCATTAGGGGATGTAGAGACCAAACGAACCCTAAATTGAGATTCAACGCATCGAAATACATAACCATGAGTCTGTTCAAAGGTACAGAGAGCCTTTTTTGGGGTCAGTGTTATTATTAATAAATATTTTAATTTTAGATTCGCTTCAAAATAACATTTTTGCATTGCATTTTAACGAAGTATACGGTAATAAAGAAAAACCTAAAATTATTGAATTAGAAGGTAATGAGAAAGAAAACACTGAAAAAAATGTTACATCAAATCAGATTTCTGTTGTGGAAGAAACAAGTCAAAATCTTGGGCCGTATAATATTCGTGAGATAAATGAAGATTTGAACTTGTTACCTACAGACGAACTTGGTTACGCTATTCGTCAGTTAAACATACAATCGTCCGTATTAGAAGAAAGTGAAGTTTGTTCTTTTAAGAAAAAGAAATCCCCTACAAGAGTCAGAATAAAATCACCCTATGAAAATAAGTCACATATTTTAGATGAAAGAAAGAGGAAAAGACTGTTAGAGATTAGGGAAAAGAGAGAAAAGAAAAAGTTAGCAATGAATGAAAATTGTAAAATAACAAAACACAAATATGCTAAAGGTGCTGTAATGGCCCAGTCATCTAATTCTGTTACGAAATTATCAATCACAAATAAATCTTTCTATAATTCAATATACGGACAAACTAATACCGCTAATAAAAATTATAGAAACATTATTAAAGAACAAAAACAAGACAATATTCCTGGTATAGATTTTCAGCAGTGTGAAGAAGAATTGAAAAAAGAATCGTCAATAATATCATCAGGAAAAGATAGTATTAAATACATTAATCGAAGCTACTACTTAGATGACGCGGATACAGAAATAACACACCTACAAATGAAACCAAACAGTATTCAAGACGATATAAATGAGATATTAACACCATCAACGTCTATAATTTCAAATGATGCTGGTAACTATACAAGCATAAAGAATTTAATATATTCGTCTACAACAGATTTAAGTTGTACAGATACTTCAAGCTTGCAACAAAATATTTTGTAAGTAATATAAAATATAAAAATAATGCATCTTTATAAGTGAGGTACATATGTACATATGTTATAATAACATTAGGTTTAATTTATTTTAGGCTGGAAGATATAACTGAAGGCACTAATATGTATAATCAATATCAAACAACAACAACAAACCTAGAAATCGTTGTTCCTCGCAATACTCCCATACATAAAGATAGTAGCAAAAATGAAGAGAACAAAAAGGTAACTGCGTCTGTTGAATGCAGAAAAAATATTGACAAAATTTACGATTTGATGAACAAAATTACCGTATCTCCAATAACACACGATAATAAAAAAGTATATGAAATTGTTAATATAAATAATAGTATGGAAAAAACCCGGATTAGATTAAATGATGAAAATAATAGTCTTCGACCAAGCGATAGTGATACTAGTGTTAAACTTCAAATAACATCTTCAAATCTCAGTAGTTTTGGTACAGAGAAAGGAAGTCGTGCAGCTAAAGAACCAAGAAAACCCATGAGTAAGAAAACTGAAATTTCTACTGCTGTTATTCCTAAAGTGGTTATAAACTCAAAATATGAAACTGAAATAAAAGATAAAACTAAGAAAGAAAATAAGAAGGCTGAATTTAAAGTGGCTGACAATCCTTTAAAAGCTATATCTCAATTACTCCACGAATTCGACAATGTTCAGAAAACAAGATATATGAGTGTAAAAGACAAGAAGTTACTAAAAAAACCCGAAAATATAAGTGTAGGTTATAATAGCTCGAGACAGTTAGCAAATAAAACTGCTTCGCATGGAGCAAAACATTCAAAACTCAATGAAAAAGCGAATACACGTTATTTAAAGCCACTGAGTCCTACAAAAATGGTAACATTTTCTCAACAATCCCCAAAAGAAGTCAAACCTGTACACAAGAAGAAACTAGCTGATATTATTGATGAGGTTAAAGAGTTGAAAGGAGAAGCCGTACGTGGACCTTCAAAACGATCATCAAGGATAGATAACTTAGCACAGCCAAAGAAGTCATATATCCAAACACATCATGAAGATTTCCCGAATAGGCATAGCAAAAACATAACACCTAGAATGCAAAAATTTGTACCAATACAAGAAAAAAGTACACGAATAAATTATAAAAATAGGCAGAGGGAAGGTATGGAGACGTCATCAAATGTAGCAAAACAATCGTGTATAGTCGGATCATCTTTAGGTGTGTAAAGGTGAATTTTATTTAAATTTCATCAAAATAATGTAAGTTTTGTTGAGTTTCACTTTACCATAACATTATTTTAGAAAAAACTGTGAAAACTAAACGGTCAGCCAATAGTAGTCCAGTGGGAAAAGACAAGCTAGTGCCTGCTAACAAATCGCCGAAAAACATGGACAATGAAACGAATGCATTGTAAGAAAATGTGATCATTAATTTATCTACTTAATTTTACCTTTATTGTGAATAGAAGCCGCAATTTTAAAAACTAATAGGTAATGACATGTAACTATAATCTGTTTACATATTTTAGAAAGAAAAAAATGGTGGTTGTTGAAAATTACCTAAAAAGTCATTTTGGTGAAATATCAGCAACATGCCAAGTAGGCGAAAAAAAACAAAATATATCACGTGTTCCGTTGATTCCTACTGATATTGATATCGGTGAGTTACTTTAATTTAGCTGTATTTCAAAATATGTTACACTTTTGTGTTGTTAAATTTCTTAAAAAATACAACTGAACTGTTATTTAACCGACTTCCAAAAAAGTAAGTTCTCAATTTGATTGTATTTTTTATGTAGGTTACCTCAGAAATTTTGACTAGGTGGACCGATTTCCATAATCTTTTTAAATCGAAAGATGGTGCGTGTTATGTAGTCCCATTTAAATTAAATCGAGACCTATATAATGCATATTTACTTGACAATTTTTTCGTGTACTAACGTTGTATTACTCGTCCGATGTAGTTGATGATGATTAAATTGATATAGTCTATTATTACTTTTGTTTTTTATTCATTTATAATAACTATTTTAGATAACAAATTGTTACATTTTTTTTTAGCATCAATGACTTCATCTCCTCTAGCAGAAGAATCTACAACACTAGGAAATAAATTGCATAATATGATCAATTCTAAGATAAATACAAATACTCTAGCTCTATCTGCTTCTACCGAAAACAATAGTCTTAAAATTAAAATAGAGAGTGACGACGGGGTGGAGTCAGTTGAGCTTTCAATGAAATCAGACATAACATCTTCTATTTCTGATCATCCTGTTGATTTATTTGAAGATAAAAATATAATTACAGCTGTAGCGTGTATTTCTAATGAGAATAATAAAAACAAATTAGAAAAAGAACATAATGCAAATATGTTAAGACACGAAGTACAAGAGTTAGAACCTTGTAATGAAGTAGAGAAATTGGAAAATGCTCTATATCGCCAGCTATCGAAAGGCGTTTTTCAAAAGCGATTAAGAATGAAAAATTTAACTTTAACACCTAAACAATCTTTGGGGCATATGTTAGTTTTAGAGTGTAATGACGCTAAGTCATTAATTGTGAAGTCAACATTGTCGCAAAATTTAGACGTCTCCATGACAGATAAAATTTCCAAGATAAATATACTACCTTTTAAATTACCTTTGCAAATAGCAACGGTTGGTTATGTTTTACCGACGTATCAGGCATTGAATAATAACAATAACAACAAACATATTTTTGATGATAAAAATATTGACAACAATTTTCATTCAATCACTAATAATAATAATAAATGCGTCGATAAAACTGTCCAATGTTGTAACGGACATAATGAAGGCCAAAGCTTAAAACAAAACATGGAAACGAAAGGTACTGACATGTTTACTATGAACACAGTATGTACAAAGGCATTGTCTGAAATATCAAATTTAACTATTGATAATCAGCTAAGAACTTCCTCAAACGAGAAAATAATAGCTGATGCACAGTTGCATAATGACGTTTATAAATCTCAAAACGAAATAACAATCAAATCTGAAAATCAAGTAATGAAAAGCTCTGAGAATATTAGTAATTCCACATCATTAGACATTCTAGTGGGACTTTTGAATGAAATCGAGAGGATTACAACTTGTCAGTCAGATTTAATCCCATCTTCAAATGAAGCAGAAAACATTTCGGAAAGCAATGAGTTTAAAGTTTTTCTAAACAATGCAACTGCACCAGACAGTTCTGCTAGTCACAGTGTAAAATGCTCTATGTCAATTTCTTCTCTTGACAGTAAACAAAAGCATCCCAGTATTTTTTCGGTGCATTTACAATCCAATACTGAGAATCATATAAATAATTTTAAATCAATTAAAGACTATAAAATAATCGAAAACATGACGTATGTCAAACGGTTGCTTAGTGATAAAGAAATAAATGTTCACATTTCACCAAATGAGTATGTGAACAGATGTACAGATGTTCCATCTCTATTGTTTCCTATTACAGTTAACCGCAGTACCAACGTCGTAAAATCTGTAATTGCTCTTGTTAACAAAAAATCCAGTGATCCATGTTCTAATTGTGTTAATGTGCTGTATTCAAACGCTACATTTAACGAAGTCAATCTTTTATCAAACATAAATAATCAAATATCGTTCGCTTCTTTGAAACCAGATGATAAAAAAATACAAAAAAGTGTAACGAAAAGAAACGTAATACAAAGCGTTAAGATAACAACTGGTGAAAAAATGAAACCTATACGTAATACTGGACCAAAAAAAAATATACTAAATATGAATAATTTTAATACTCTTCAAGAATTTGATTCATTATTAAAAATGAAAAGAGACATATTAGTGACTGTATATTCTATTCTTGTATTTACTGTATTTGCGGCCCTAACTATGCCTGAAATTATTTTTCCTGTGTGAGCGTAAAACTAATTTATACCAACTTTTGTTTTATGTTTTGAAATAAAATACAAGTAAATTTACTTTTGATGTATTTTTTTTCTTATTATTTTTAATTCACCACATATCGACCAAAAATCTAAATGTATAACTGTAATAAAAAGAGTCTTACATAGTTTCTGAACTTACCTTTGTGAATAACCTGGAAAATCCTGGAATTAGACGTGAACAATTAACTTTGTTTTTTTAAATTAATTATCTTGGAAAACGTCTTTTACATAGTTTCTGATTCTGAACTTACCTTTGTGTATAACCTGGAAAATACTGGAATTAGACGTGAACAATTAACTCTATTTTTATTAATTAATTATCTTGGAAAACAAAGTCTAATTAAAACAGCCATCCGGTTTCTCGTACGCCAATGATACAATCGTCGTCTTTACTGTGAGCACATGATCACATATCTGTTTAGTTAAAGTCTTATTATCAAAGTTAAAAGTTCTGAAACAAATGATATAAACGTTAGTATTTGCAGTAACAATCCGCATGATAGCACCTTTACTCTAAAGCATGTGGTACCTTAAGGAATGACCATTTGTCAAAATGTATGTTTTGCTACGAAAACTTTACTCTTTGGAGGGAAAACATGGATTCCTTAGTTATTCTTAATTAGTAGTAGTTGCAGCCTAGAGGGATTTACTCATTCTGCACCCATATTTTATTTATTGACGCTCTTACCTACTGAGTCGGTAAGTACTTTCTCATATCATGAATTGATCCTTCTACTGGACAATTTTAATATTAAAATGCTAGATTTCGACAATAAAAACGTTTTAAAATGTGTCAATTTTCAGAATGAATTTAATTGAAACAAGTTGTTTCCGAGCCGACTCTTTACTGGCTCCTTTAGCCACGCAATGGTAAATGTTAAGTTTCACATTTAAAAAAATACCACCTAAACTTATACGCTATAGACCTATAAAAAATATTGTGCTTGAAGATTTTAATATGGACCTTTATGCCACTGATTGGCAGTCAGTTACTGAATTATCCTCTATAGACTTGGCAGTTGACAAGTTCAATATGCTTCTGATATCTCTCTTTGACAAACATGCCCCTGTAATCGCTTCAGCCTGTAATATCCCACTACTGGGCATATGCCTCTTTCTCCATGTAGGAGAAGGATCAGAGCTTAATCCACCACGCTACCGGGTTGGCGGATATATTCCCTACTATGAGTAACGATCGCTATCAGATGGACATGATAACAACCGGGACCAACGGCTTAACGTGCTCTCCGAGGCACAGTAAAAACTATCAGAATCCGGGAAAATCAATTGTTGCCTTCGTTAACTCCTATCTGTATATGAATGATAGAACTGCGTAACAAAGTTTTTGGAACGTATAGAGAATCTAAATTAGAAGCTCATAGACGATACTACAAAGACCTTAAAATACTTGTTAAAACTAGTATATTCAATGAGAAAAGGGCACACTTTAATGAATATAAATTTTACTATAAAAAAACGGCCATGTGCGTGTCGGACTCGCGCACCGAGGGTTCCGTACAAACAAAAATATTAAAAATATTTTTATTATATGATGTTCTTAAAAAATTTTTTTTCTTTATCCGTGCTATAAGATGTTGCTTCATACCAAATTTCAAGATTCTGAGTTCACGGAAAGTAGCCTGTAGGTTTTGATTACCATACGAGTGTCGAAAATTTTCATCATAAACGGCTGTATCTTTTGATTGCGTTTGCTTAGAAGGTTGATTTTTTCACAGCTCTAGGGGAGAGTGGATTTGAGTATTTAATACAACACAAGACAAGTGCAACAGTACAAGTATTTGATAACAAAATGATCCTATAAGAATTCCGTTTTTTCCTTTTAAGGTACGAAACCCAAAAAATAGTAAACCGTTTTGGCAAAATATTAAAAAGAAGATATTACAGATGAAATAAAAAGAAGATAATAATGGATCACATTTCGAAGAATCTATCCTTCGAAATGTGATTCTTTCAAGACAGTTTTAGTGATCCTCATATTATCAATAATAATTTTTTAAATATTCCTTACAGTAAAATTTGTCTACTTTATCATTTTTTAGGACTCACAATTTTAATAACAACTCTATTTTTGAATTATCTACCGTGAGTGATAATAGCATTGCCGCCTACATTACGTCGTTAACATCAAACGCCACTGGTAGTGACGGCATTATCCAAGACATGATTCTGCTTACTCTTCCTTGCACTCTGAATATAAATAGCCCATCTTGTAAGCAAATCTATGACGGATGGTGTTCTTCCTCTCTGCTGGAAATTAGCACTAGTTAATCCACTGCCTAAAGTTGACCGTCCAACAAATTTAAATGAGCTTAGAGTACTACTTTGCCATATTTTTTAAAATTATTAGAACTGTCTGTGTATAGTCAGTTAATGAAATATTTCGAAGAGAACAAGATGGTACCGGAATTACAGTCTTGTTTCCGAAGGGGTCGAGGCACGGTAACTGCATTGTTGGATGCTATTGATAAAATTTCAGCAGAAAGGATCTTAGGCAATGGTAGTATTTTATCTTTATTAGATTTCTCGCGGGCTTTTGAATGCCTTGACATTCAACTACTGTTAGCGAAACTGAATTACAGCAGGCTAAATGATCAAGCTTTGTCTTAGTTTGATAATTATCTTTCCCACAGACAGCAAATAGTTAGGCTAACATTAGATAGTGGCAATACCCTATTATCTGACCCTTTACCAGTCCCTCGCCGTGTTCCTCAGGGTTTAATATTAGGTCCTCTTTTATTTATAATTTAGATTTAACTTACGAAATTAAGCATTGTAAATTTCATTGTTATGCAGATGACGTGCAATCTTAAAATTCTTACATCAAAGTTCAGCTTTTTTAAGTTCGTTGGCCTTTGTTCGTTGAAATCTATCTGTTTTCTGATGGTGTGAAAAATATATACATTATAATGGTAAATTTTCTCCGAAAATACAAAGAAATAACAGGTAGTAAGGTCCGGACCCTGCTAGCCCCTTCCTCACTTCTTTATGAATCTTTGCTAATGATTGGCTAAAATTTTCCGCAGGTCACTCAGGTATATAAGTTATATATATAAGTGTATGGAACAGTCTATGTATGAGTGAGAGACGACATGTGAGGGAAGGTTACGAGGGAAACCAAACCCAATGAAAGTCGATCTAACACTAAATTTATTCAGATTATTTTGAGTATATATAGGCAGAAGTACAGACGTCATTTGACGTCAATCGTAGCAAACAAATATCAATTTCATTAGAAATCTGCATAAGAAAAATAACAATTTCGTAATAAATCAGCTAAATTATTTTTCATCATTCATCATCATTCATCTACGTATATAATTTAAAAATCATTCTACAACTTTTTCAAAATATTGTAGATCTATATTATTATAAATTACTTACTTACTTATTAAATATTATTTTCATTTTAATTTAAATTATAATTAATGAAGCTCCACAGCAACGCATGGCTAGATCAGCTAGTATATCTTATATATAAAATTCTCGTATCACAATGTTAGTTAACATACTCCTCCGAAACGACTGGAACGATTTTTATGAAATTTTGTGTGCATATCGGATAGGTCTGAGAATCGACCAACATCTATTTTTCATAACCTTAACCTGTGGGGGGGGGGTTAAAGAGGGTTAATAACATATATGGCAAAACAACGTTTGCGGGGTCAGCTAGTATATATTATTTATACTTATGACTTAATTTAATTAATTTACTCTTTATTTTACACATAAAAAGAAGTTTACAATTTAAAAAACGATTCACAAAAAGAAATGTACAACAGGCGGTCTTATCGCTAAACAGCGATTTCTTCCAGACAACCAGCTTGGAGGAGATAAGATGTACAGAATTAAAATGAAAGAAAACAGGAAAAAAACCAAATATACATACAAACATTCATACATACATACACATATTAAAAACATATTAACTATACAAAAAATTACTGAACGTATTACATAATAATATGTACATACACTACGCACATAAATACATATCAACATACACACATACATACATACATATACACATACATACATAATATTATAGATAACTAAGTACTATTAAGCAACAGTCGTAGAACAAATAAGAATATATAAATACATACAAATATCAGTGACTAATGACGAACTGGACGACAGCAATTTCAAAGTCTTAAGTAGTGTTTCTTAACCATTCTTTTATAAGATTCCAGTGATGTTGAACGTCTAATGTGTAATGGAAAAGTATTCCATAACCGTGCAGCCTCAATGCTAAAAGACTTGCTGAAGGCAGTAGAGTGATTAAAGATTTTCAAAGTTAGATTTTTACTAGAACGAAGTGATCTATTGTGCGAGTCACAGAGAAATTCAAAGCGTTCTTTCAAATAAGATGGAAGGAAGGGATTAAATAATAAAGAATGTAGGAGAGATAGTACATGAGTATTCCTGCGCAAACGTATAGAAAGCCACTTGAGCTTCGCACGGAACTCAGAGACGCGGTCATACTTACGAAGACCAAATATGAACCAAATATAGAGGTTTTTGAGACGCTCAAGTTTATTTAGTTGATCCTCCCTTAAGTCTAGATAGCAAGTGTTAGCGTAATCAAGGATAGGATACAGAAGATATTGGGTAAGAGCAACTTTAGTAGGAGTAGGAAGAAAATTACGCAACCTTTTTAATGAACCGACAGACGCAAGCATTTTTTCCAAGTTCACAAATCTGTGGATACCACGACATAAATTTGTCAAACATTATACCCAAGTTTTTTACTTTTTCACTGAAAGGAATTACAACACCGGCAAAAGTTATTTGTGTCAAATTCGGCCAATCAATTCGTGAAATAAGGTGTTGGCTTCCGATAATTATAGTCTGCGATTTTGATGGGTTAACCCTGCAGACCAAACTCTTTGCTTCAGCTATTGATACGTTCTAGTTCCTGATTTAAAGCGTTAATCGTAATAGAGAAGAAGTCTGTTTAGCTTGTGTGTAATATCATCAGTCATTTCAACTAATACAGAAGTCGTACTGTGGCCTACGCAGAATCCTGATTGAAATGGGTTTAAAAGATTGTATCTACAGAGGAAAAGGTTAAATTGATTATAAGTAAGACGCTCGAGAACTTTAGAAAGGAACGGTAGGATAGAAACAGGGCGAAGATCGGAGAAAGAGGTAGAATTGGGTTTTTTAGGCCAAGGGATGATTATTTCTTTCCAATAAAATGGAAATGTACCGCTACTAATAGAAAAATTGAAAATATTTGTTATTATAGGAACTAAATAATCTATAATAGGAATTACCATTTGACGACTAATGCAATCAGAACCAACACTGTTAGATGATACCGCTAAAATATTCTTCTTAACATCACTATTCGAGTTATTATCTAAGCAGTAAATAGAAGGTGGGGGTAAGGGGAGAACGCTGAACAACATCTAAACCGACCCAACTGTCAACCGAACCTGCACGCGTCGGTGGTTTGTAAGAACAGCCGACGACGGTACACAATATCGTGGTGCCCCCTGCTAGAGAACTAACGAGGCTCTGGCGACCGAGCAATGGCGGTATAACCATATACAGCCGATCGGAACTCCGCTCGGAAGAAGCTACAGCAGCCTGGGGGTTTTAAACGACCTCTAAAATGTCTGGTGCAGAAGGCAAGGGGAAACCACTGCACTTTTCTCCCATGAAAGTCATCATGAACAGCAATAATAAGATATCGAAGTGCCCATGCGATTCGCTCAGTCGGCGCCATACTGTGTCCGGGACAGATGGTGTGAAATCTGCTACCGGCCATGCGGACGTAGAAAACCAAGTGCCCCACGGAAATCTTGCTACTGGACTACATGGAATGTGCGCGGTCTCCTTCAACCAGGGAAGCTCGAAATTCTGGAAGACGAACTATCCAGACACAATAGAAACATCTGTGGTATTAGTGAGACGCATTGGAAAGATAATGGTCACTTTCACACGGGGACGAATGTCATATACTTTTCTAGAAATGCAGACAGTAGTAGAAATGGAGTTGCTTTTATTGTTCCAAAAAGTACCAGGGATTGTATGTTGGGGTGTGAACCTGTGAGCGATAGACTGATAAGTATCAAGCTAAAGGCTTCGCCATTAAACTTTAACATTATCCAGGTATATGCTCCGGCCAGCACCGCATGTAGTGAGGAAATTGAGTCTTTCTACTCAGACCTGGAGGCTGCCATCTCTAAGGTTCCACGGAGGGAGCTTCTTGTTATTATGGGAGACTTCAACTCCAAGACAGGTTTAGACTCTCACTTGTTAAGTCCTAGGTTCCACGGAGGGAGCTTCTTGTTATTATGGGAGACTTCAACTCCAAGATAGGTTTAGACTCTCACTTGTTAAGTCCTTGTGTTGGAAAGTATGGACTAGGGCAGCGCAACGAAGAAGGCGAACGACTAGTACAGTTTGCAGCCGATAACAGCTTGGTGATATCTAACAGTTTCTTTCAAAACCACCCCCGAAGACTGTACACTTGGACATTACCTGATGGCAACTATCGCAATCAGATCGATTATATTTTGGTTAGAGCACGGTGGAAAATATCTATTAGGAACATTCACACACTACCAGGAGCCGATTGTGGATCCGATCATCAATTTTTGATGGCTAAAATTCAGCTTAAACTAAGAGCAGCCCGAAAACTAGTTCAACATCGAAGGCTCGAAGTCAGAAATAAATCACTGTTTACAGCTGCACTGGAAAAAGAGTGGGATCAGTGGGTGTCTATGGATCATGATACCGAATGTCCGGGCAAAATGTGGGATCGTGCAAACAGTTTAATTAGTTGCGCCGTCAAAAATACAACGCCACCTGCAGGTGCTTGCAGAGGGCAACACTGGATGAGCGACAATACTTTAGCGCTTGTAGAAGATAGACGACAGATGAAGGCAACGGGGACTGATGTGAGGACTTTGAATGAAAAGTCTGCAAACATAGAAGCTGCTTGCAGGCGATATCTAAACGCTCATCTTTAGAACATCTACAAAGAAATTGAAGCACACGCTAACAAGCACGAGTCAAGAGACCCCCACCGAAAAATTCGTGCACTCACACGGTTATTGTCATCCAAGACATGGGCTATCGAGAACTCTAAAGGTGAAACAGTGACAGAGCTATAAGAAATATCGGAAACCTGGAGGAAATACTGTTAGTCGCTGTTTGAAGATCCGCAATCATAGTGTTTTGATTCAACAGAGCCATTGGATGAAAAAAAAGAGCCAAACATCTTAAAGGATGAAATAAGAGCGGCAATTAAACATCTGAAGAATGGAAAAGCCACGGGAAAGGATTGCATTTCCATAGAAACTATCAAAGCCTCGGAGGAGTATGATGTCCAGATCTTCCATTCACTGTGTAACAAGGTGCGGCAAACAGGTACATGGCCACAAAAATGGGCTCACAGTGTCTTCATGCCAATACACAAAAAAGGCTCTACAAAATTTTTGCAATAACTATCGCCTCATTGCACTCATACCGCATGCGAGCAAAATTCTCCTGCACATTATTAACGAGCGCCTCAAGTCCTACTTATCAAGAGAGATTGCACCTGAGCAAGCAGGCTTCGTCAAGGGCAAGGGTACCAGGGAGCAAATCATTTTTTCTGTTTCGTGGACTTTTCGAAGGCGTTTGACTCGGTCAAATGGCCTGTACTTTGGAGGACTCTAATGGACATGGGCACACCAAAACACCTTGTTCATTTGCTCCGGCGTTTATACGAGGGACAGACGATAAGCTTTTGGCTAACTTTCATCCTAGTGCCGGCGTCAGGCAAGGGTACATTATTTTCCGATTCTCTTCAACATCTACACTGAAATGATAATCAATCTGTAATACAGGTCTCCTAGTACAGTCGCCAGTCTCTCACACAGATTGTGTTTCGTTATGTTGAAATTTGTATTTTGTTTTGTGTGAGAGAAAATAAAATAAATATTTATTATTATTATTATTATTATAATGAGACGAATTCTTAAGAACTGGACAGATGTAGCAGCAATCGGAGGCTTGAAAATCTCCAACTTACGTTATGCGGATTATACCACCCTATTTCGCGACTAGTATCTGCCACATGGAAGAACTTCTCCAAAGGATGAAATCCATAAGTCTAGAATTCAGCCTCAAGATCAACCACAGCAAGACTAAAGTCATGATTGTCGACCGCATTAACAACAACTCGCCAGAAGTGACACAAATAAAGAACTGTGAGGTGGTGCAATCATAAGATTGAGACATAAGTCTATTTAGGGGCGTTGATCTAGAAATAAAGAAAGAAAGAAAAGAAAGAAAAAACGTTTATTTGATCACACACAAGAGACAAGAACAATAGTTTAAAACGACTATAGAAAGCAGCATACACATAATACTCTTACACATATTAAACAATCGTGTGTCTCAGGAATGCGCCAAATTGGTTCAGTTCGGCATTAGTCAGATCACCATAGTAAAAATGGTACTTGACACCGGTTTCCAACCAAAATATAGGACGAGTGCTGTCGCGCGCGTTAAAAAAAGTTAAAATTAAAAAAAATTGAATTAGATGGAAGTAATAAGAGAATTAATTTTTTCTAACGCGACGAACTAAAATCTGAAAGAGATAAAAAATATTTAAGAAATGGTTAGCTATTAAAAGTAACTAGTTCTAGAGAAAGATAAAAAATTAAATCCAGACCAACATTTGGAAAAGTAATTTAATACAAGTAAATCTAAAGTTAACACAAATTAATCTTTATAAACCAGGAATAAACATACATCCTTACACTGTTTTATAGATTAACAATATTATTTCAAACATAAAACATAAACTCGTTATATTACTGATTGATAAAAAAAAAATATTAAACTACTCGAAATACTACTAGCTTATATAAAAAATCATTTAAAAAACTAGACGAGGGTTCAATTTACTTCTGGCACATGGGTGGAGGTTAACAAGATCACTTATCTTTGTGAATCCTAGACACGTGACTAGTCCATAAATTCAAAGGCACCTTCCACCGCCGCGTGGTCTACCGTAGGCCGGGGCTTGCACACGCCGAGTTAAAAAAAATTGTTTTTCTTGCTAGAGAGTAAGATTTAAGGGTGCTAAAAGTGTTCTTGATGGTCAACGATGTTGATAGGTACTCTTGTAACTATTAGGCGTATAAGTTGGTTGTAAAGTTGGGGTTCTAGCGGCCAACTCAGCAGTCCGGCTACGTGGTATCACCAGCAACAACTACCCGCATGTGTCCACTACGCCAAGGACCCTGGAAGGTCACACAAAAAAGTGAGCCCTTCCGTAGTCAACCCCCAATGTCTCTGAGTTGACACGGAAATGGCCCACAAAAAACAAGCACATCCTAACATAATTTAATTAAAAAAAATACACTTTAGAGCAATGAAAAATAATCTTATAACAACCTGCACCTCCTTAACAATTAACACAAAAGCAAGCTCGATATTACAATTAAATAAGAGTGTGTAATATAACAACGACTCACCCAACCAAAACGCACCCCAAATTTCATCGAGGCTGAAGACAAGGGAAAAAGGAGGAGCCGCACAGCAACAGCGCTTAAATAGTGCAAGCCTAACCCACACCCACGAAACGAAAATAATTGTTTATAAAAATATATGTTACAGTGCGTCACTGACGTCAGTTGCCTACCAATAAAATCTATTAAATCTAAATAAAAAATAAATAAATAATATAAAATAAAAACAAACGTAACGTAAAAAATCAGAAATTATATAACCACCACCATAAATATATACACAGTTATACCACCACCACACACATAAACACGTGCTATATCTATATAGAGGACCAAATACAAGTATAAGTAAGGACTAGACAGTATAAGTTATGTGGGTGAGGCGTTTGCGATCATATTCATTGTCTGTTGCTCGACAACAAAGAACTGCTTCAAACACCGTCGGAACGTATCTACGGTATTGAGATCTCTTATTGGCGGCGGCAAGTCATTCCAGACCATCGTCGCCGAGGAGCGAAATGTTCCTTTAAACGCTGCAGTTTTGTGTGGGTGTATCGAAAGTTGCTGCGAGCACTGTCTGCGCGCAGTGAGCCAGCTCAACTTCTCATACAGATATGACGGAACCCTATATTTAATGACTCCAAACAGTAGACACGCAAGGTGGTATTTGCGCCGTGCCCTCATTTCTCGCAACTGTTCTCGCAGCTCCTCAGAGAGAAAAGGTCTTACGTACTGACTCGGCCACGTGTTTCTCATACCTAAGGTGTCTGTCTATCAGTAGTCCTAGATTTCTAGCTTCGTCAACTCTCTCAATAGGCTTCCCCAATAACATTATATTGAGCGATGGCGAAAATTTTCCAATCTGCTTTTGGGCTCCAAAAACTATATATTTCGTTTTTGAGGGATTCAAAAACAAGCCGTTTCTCTCCGACCATACAGAAATTCGGTCTAAATTATCATTCAAATCCTTTACTTATCTTTAACGTTGAAGGATATGTATAGTTGCACATCGTCTGCATACATGTGATAGCTGGATTTTTGGAAGCAATCAGTTATATCTGCGCAATACAAATTAAACAGAATTGGTCCCAAAATGGACCCCTGTGGTACACCCCTCTTCAACGGTGCCAAGACGGATGATTTAGTCCTCCCATCACCAAGTTTTAGTTCTACAAGTTGTTTTCTATTTGTCAGATAGCTATCAACCTATCGCACAGCTGCTTTATCAAAACCAAAATAATTCAGCTTAGAGAGGAGTAAAGGCACATTGATTGAGTCAAACGCCCGGGAGAAGTCCAACAAGATAAGCAATGTGCACATCCCTTTGTCCTGGGCAGCCAAGATATTGTCAGTTACGTTCAGTAAAGCAGTGGCAGTACCTCGGTGCTTCCTAACCTCAGACTGAAATGATGGCAAGATGTCATTTGTCTCCAGGTAATACGTCAACTGCTGGCAAACGACTTTTTCAAGTACCTTTGAAATACAAGGCCTATATCCATATCCATATCGGCCTATGATCTCTAACATCTACAGGGTCACTTTTTTTTGATATCGGACGACCCACAGCAATCTTCCACAAATCAGAGAATGTAGATGTTGCTATCGAACAATTCACGATTGCGGTGATAGCCTCTAAGGAGTTTGACAGTGTCAATAATAACATATTTAAAGTAATATGGTCATACCCTTCAGCATTTGATTTTAATTTATGGAAAACTCTAACAATATCCGTGCTTACTATTGGTTCAATTTTGAAACAAGCTGAGCTAAAACGATTGAACTCAAAGTATGTTAAAAGAGACATGTTGGTGGTCAGGTTTCCTGGGACGCTCAAAAAAGTGCTATTTACTGCATCTGGATCCGCAAAATCAGGAGGAAGTTCTTGTTTATGATTTTTAGATATAATAAATGTTCGTAAGTTCTTCCATAACCATTTTGGGTCTTTAATTTTGTTATTTATGTTATAGCGAAAATATGCTGATCTCGAACAACGAAGGCTGTATAGACGAAATCAAACGACGCATGGCAATATCCAGATCAGCTATGGATAAGCTGCAAAAAATATGGAGGAATCGTAATATCACCAAGACCACTAAGACTCGGCTAGTTAGAGCGCTAGTATTTTCCATATTCCTCTACGCTTCGGAGACATGGATCCTTCGAGAAAGTGAGGAGAAGAAAATAGATGTTCTCGAGATGTGGTGCTGCAGAAAAATTTTGAGAGTGTCCTGGAATCAATTCCGGACCAACAAGTCCATTCTGGAAGAACTCGGCATCAAGCAGCGTCTATCTTTCATCGTATAGGCTCGAATTCTCACTTTCTTTAGTCACGTGACGAGACGTGACAATGTCTCCATCGAACGTCTAGTCGTCCAAGGAAAAGTAGAAGGAATCAGAACTCGCGGCTGATCGCCTATGAGATGGACGGACCAAGTAAGGGCTGTAGTGGACGTTCCATTGCATGTGTGTTCCTGAAAAGCAGCTGCAGGCAGGATCGTCAAGCGTGTGACTGGCAAGTAATGACCACGACCGCTCTGACAAGAGCGTAACGAAAGAGATGATGAAATAGAATATGAATATTTAGAAACACACAGAATACGAGACATACATTTTATTTGATATAAGCGCATATTTTTTTCAATATGTTGTATTACATTCTTAAATATTATTTTATGAAATTCAACAATAAAAAAAAAAAATTAAAATGACTACTGAACCAGTCACTCGGACAGTGCTTTTATGAGATCGCCATTAGGCTAGTTAGCTATAATATTGATGTTTGAATTATCTACTTTTATTTATGTTGATTTGATCACATAATGCTAAAAGAATATAATTGAATTTTACGTCCTGTTGCCGCTCTTTTCAGTCTCCCGCTGGGTGTAACGCGGTGTGGGGATTTTCGACCCTCGAGTTCAATAATTTTTGGACGGAGCTTTCACTAAACGTCGAAGAATTATGGGTAAAAATGTATGATATAATAACCTCGATGATAAAAATATTGTTATTTAGTGACGTCAGAGGTAACGCTATTGGTATTGATATGATGATTATATTTACCGTTAAAAATGTTTCCGCTACTTAAAAATATTTAATGTTTAAAAATTGAACGGCATAAAAGTAATCGGAAAAAGGTAATGCTGTTTACCGGTATTTTATAATGGTAATTGGTAACGTTAATTGATTTATTGATTTTATGATTGGTAACGTTACCAAGCTCTGGCTTAATAATTCTATTATCTATGATTTCTTCTGATCAATCTCCCAAATGTGTCAATGTCAAAAGCACATGGTACGTCCTATGTCATTCGACTTCACGTAGACTGTTGTTGGTATTGACTATTATGGTTTCTCATAGTTTTTTATTTTAAATAATATCAGCTAATATTTAAATATTAAAACAAACAAAAAAAAAATTAAATCAAAACAATAATGGTAATGTTTTACCATAAAATGATATAACTGGAGCTTATGTTATTATAATACAGTAAATGTAAATAAATGTGGTTTTAAAAAAAATAGTTTAATTTATTAAACGAAATGGCTGCTAAAAATGTGTTAAAGGTAAGCTATTAATTTATTATTTTATTATAATAGACAAATGAATAATAAACAAAGAAGTTTTAACAAATACTGTTAATTTTAGCGGAAACAAAAAGTGACTGAATTCACTGCAGATAACATTGATAATACTGCTCCTGTAAAGAAAATATTAGACGAATTACATCATAAGAATGCTCAGGCGTACATGTTTTATTGTCAAAATGTTAAACAAAGACCAAAAACTCAGGCCTTGCAAAACTTTCACTTTGTTGTTCCTGGCTATCCATTGAATAGTTTTGGTGACGACTGGGTTGGAGACCTCAATATGGATTATTTTGAACCATTTCCGTATAAAAGTTTACCTCCAAAAATGATAAGTGATCTAAAATATACAGATAAAACTGATCCAGTTACTGATTACATGAAAAATAAAATTGAATGGCAGAGAGCCTGTCATAAACTTAAATTAACTGCCTGTAAGTATATTTAGACTTTAAATACTTTCCTAAATTAATAATTAAAACTGTTAATAGGTATGTTAAAAAAATGTTGAAAACGAATATCTTTCACAGCTTTTAACAACATGATGCAAAAGTATGAAAGTCTTAATGAAGAAGTAGTGCAATGTCCTAAGCATATTGTGGAAATGGCAGCTCATTTGGACAGCGACCCAGACCGTTATTTTAATAGCTCATATAATTGGTACTATGCTGGTAATGGAAATTTACAAATTGTGTGTATTGATTGGGTAGACTATTTGCTCTATAGTGAATTTACAACTGTATGTAAGTATAATATTATTTACCATGATCATAGCATTAATGTAATATACCTATTACCATTGTACATGGGTGAATTAGTACTGTAAATAAATAATATTCACATGGTTTTGCGAAGATTTGTCAAGTTCATGCAAAAATATCAGTTTTCTAATGTTTACGTGACTTTTACTCATTATAATGAAACAACTTTTTCGGATTTTATCGCAGTTTATTAGGTTTTTTAGATGCCCAACGTTTTGGATATTTTTAAGCAACTGTGGTCACGGAAAGACATCAAGGAACAACAATTTTCAGTTACAAATGTAATTGTAGCTATTGTAGGGGTTTTTGTATGTGTATATCCATAGTATGTTGAATATATGATTATTTGTTGTAAGCTATATACTTCTTTAATATTAATATATTGTAGTAATCATAACAGTCCACATTATCTTTAAAAATTTCAAGTGTCTACATAATTATGTACTTTATCTTTAAAACCTTATTATTAGTTTTAGAGGTTCAAACTTGTATAGATGTTGATAGACAAATAAATAGTCCTAGTTATAAAGCTATTTGTAATCTATGGGTACAGAATTCTAAAATTACTGTATCAATAATATACATTATTATTTCTTTTTTTAATGTTCTGTATATTATAATTACTTTTAAAAATGTCTACACAAACTTAGCAATATCATAATATGTCATAAAATTTTCTATTTCAGATTTATCAGAGTTCAACAGAAATGAGATAATTATTAAGTCTGATTATGTGGCATGTTTTAATTGTGACGACAATGAAATAATCCTCGAAACTATTTGTTCACAAAACATCATTGCTCTTAGGACCAAGTATAGGATATTCATACTAACAATAGTATCAGAGGATTTCAAAATAATAATTGAAAAAATTAAATGTTCTGATTCTGAATTGCCATATACTGGTATTGCTTTCGATGATCATCATAAAAACATACTATATGCTACAACTTTAGACAACAAATTGAGTATTATTAATTTAGACAGGCTAAAGGCAAGAAGTATCAAATTAAAAGGTAAAATCGCATCATTGACTGATAATTGGAATACTGTAGTTGGGTCTGGTCGAGGATATTACACACACGCTACTCGAAATTCTATCTCAATTTATGATAAAAGAGCCAATAATGTTGTTTATGTTTGGAAAGATCTGAAAAGTATAACAGATGAGATTTCATGTAATGATATTTCAGTAGTAAAACATCTTGAAGGCACTACATCATTATATTTTGCTACTGATCATCATCTGTTCTTAATGGACTTAAGATTTTACCAGGATTTGAAACCCAAAGTCGTACAGAGATGGACCCATGGAATGGAGTGTGTGCCTACTTACATGTCTTATTGTAACTTTGAAATAAATAAGGACATTATATGTCTCAGTAGCCAATGGTGTGAAGATATGTGTTTAATACCTAATTATAATGATAGATTAATTAAGGAAACAGACTCAGGCGGTGTCACAATACCATATCGGCCACCAAGCATACTAAGCACTCTTAAGGATGCTAAACAAAATATGTTATGTCATGATCTCTATAATCCTATAGATGGTAGGTTATGTACAGCCATCACTGGGGTTCTTATCATGGAGCAAAGTGAAAGATATGATATTCTCATGCAAAATTCGTTAGGAGACATATCCTGTCATGCATTGTTTCCAGAACATATGGAATCGTTTATTGACGATAATAGTTCTCAGAATTTACACAACTGGAGCAAATCGTTTAAGTTACAGAAGAAAGACTTTGAAATATCTTCAATAGAAAATATAGCAAGCATTTGGAAGCAATTAAAACTGTCCGATGTTTTAGAAGTGGAAGGTCTAGTAAAAAAAAAGAAGAAACTTAATGAAGAAGATATAAAAGAAATATTTGAAAATGAAGAAATAGATATTGGCCTTCAAGAGGTGTGGGAAAGGCCCTCAAATGAGACCGCGATTGATGAGTCTTCCATGGCTCTCAAGTTATTTTTTTCTGAAGATGAGGATACTACTATCCATTGAATTATGATAAATAATTCTAAATAAGCATAAAAACTTTATAAATAAATTTTTATTTTTATTTATTTGTATGTAAAAAATAAAACAGCGTGTTTTTTTTAACAACTCTGTAATTCCTACTATAACGTTTAACATACATTAGTTATTCATATAAATCGACATTCATACACATTTACACATATGAAACAAACAGCGACGTTTTCTCTAACGATAAGTACATAAAATACATACTTGAATAATGACACAGAAATAAATTTATTTGGCTTTCTTTACGCAGTATTGAAAGAAAAAAAGACTGTTGCAATGTAATACTATATAAATTTAACAAAATCGTCAAGTTTTGAATTTTGTAATTGTGTAGACGATTAAATATTGTAAAAAAAGTATTGACTTAATTATAGTATTAACAAATAGATCATATGTCGTGATCATTAAATTTGCACTGCACGTGCATGAGATGTGAAAGTAACATAAATATACAAAATTACAAACACATTCATAATTTTGTATTTTTTTTTTAAATTGAATTTTGTATAAAAAGTAGTTATGAGAGAGAGAAGAATCTACTATGAATGGTTATAACAACTACAAACTTAACACTTATTAAGATTCAGTCAATGTTACAGAATATAAATGATTTCTTTTAGGGAAAGGTAGGTTTATTTCTTCGACCTTAAGACATAGCGCATGTTTTTTAAATAATTAAAATTAGACATGATGAGTGCCTCACTTTGTTGAGCGTTAATCTCGAACAAGATTTTTACAACCCATGAACAGTAGATAAATAATAGAGCATTACAAACTTTCCATGCTGTGTGGTTACAGCATTAAAGAATATAGCCATCCCTCTCTTCCCGTGGGTGTCATAAGAGGCGACTAAGGGATAACACAGTTCCACTACTACCTTGGAACTTAAAAAGCCGACCGATGACGGGATAACCATCCAGCTGGCTTTGAAATACACAGGCCGAAGACAGGCAGTAGCGTCTTCGGTGCGACAAAGCCAGCCCTGCGGTCACCAACACGCCTGCCCAGCGTGGTGACTATGGGCAAAACACATGAGTTCACGCCATTTTCGGCGTGAACTTGTCAAGGCCATAGTGTGTCCATTAGTGGACTGCGAAAGGCTGATGCGATGACGTGACAAACTTTCCAAGATATCAACTTCATACGTTCGTAAGATATATAAATATAACTCAGTAATGAAAGCCTACATTTTATTTGTACGAAATAAATTTATCTACATACAGATTTATTTAAGTGTATACGAAGGTGTAAGACGTCTCCGAATATTTGCTACCGCTTTGAATTCGCCCATTCCAAAAACTGAAAATAAAAGTAAATTGGGAATATTAGATATACTATTGTGACTTTATTATTATACTTACTTATACACACTTAAGCTTTAATAACTAAGGTATTATCAATCCTGTGTTTAGAACACTGAAATCTTTAGGTATGAGGGGTATTTATCGACACTGGTATAAATACTCGTTACTTAAATAATAATAATATAAAAACAATAAAAGAAGATAGTAGTGTAGGCAACAGTGTGTTTCGCAAAAATGTCAGCTATATTTAGGACTAAAAGCCCTATCACTGGTTTTCAGGACTACCGTTGGTTTTCCCATTATGGCGGTAATAGGAACGAGAATAAAAATAATAATGCGAATTGAGATACTAAATATAAGTTTAATATAGTGTTATTAAAATTTATGTATAAAGGGGAATTCAATTATGTTTGAAAATGTACTTCAAAATGTTAATTTTGTAATATAAAGCCATAAAATAATTGTGTTTGCTCGCAAACGAAAAAAAAACAGACTTCAATTACTTCGAAGAGTAATAAATACAACGTCGAACGAACGATCGACGAAAAAGAGTCAAGTAACTACGCGTTATCAAAGATTACTCAAAAAGTAGTTATCAGATCTCGATAAAATTTATATGTGACCACATGATAAACACCAGCTTTCGATTAGATTAAAAATTATCAAAATCGGTACACCCAGTAAAAAGTTATTGCGGATTTTTGAGAGTCTCACGATTTCTCTGGGATCTCATCATCAGATCCTGGTTTCCTTATCATGTCACCAAACTAGGGATATCCCCTTTCCAACAAAAAAAGAATTATCAAAATCGGTACATCCAGTAGAAAGTTATGCGGTATAATACAACGTAGGTCGACGAAAAAAGCGTCAAGTAAAAACGCATTATTAGATATAACTCGAAAAGTAGTTGTTAGATCTCAAATAAATTTAAATAGGACCAATTGACACACACCACCTTTCGATTAAAGAAAAATTTGTCGAAATCGGTCCACCCGGTCAAAACACATAAAAAAAAATACAGTCGAATTGAGAACCTCCTCCTTTTTTGGAAGTCGGTTAAAAATATATTTCAGCAAAATAAACACGCTTTCATGCCATAAAATTAAATTACCTTTTAAACCTTTTATATTTTCGCGAAAACGCTATCAGCCATTTTGGTGACGTAACATGTTTAAAAACAAAAGTCGTGTAACGTATGTAAGACCGAACTCGTTCAATACCTACGTCAACAGTTCAATACCTTATACATATAATCTTTGTCGTTCAACGTTAACAGCTAGAAATATTTGGTGTTTTTGTGTAAAATAATGAATTAAATAGCTATCGTTGGTGTGTAGTGTCTAGCTGTACAAATACTAGCATTAAAAAATCTAAGTCCTAATTTGGCAGTAAAATAAGGAAAAAAACATAACCTAACACTTTCTAACATTATTTTTCAAATTAGGTATAGGTACATGGCTTTTACGTAAAAAAAAAAAAAAAAAAAAAAAAACAGTATAATATAACAAGTAACACTTCTTTGTTTCTATGTTTTAACATTCCGAAATTCGACAGAACAGAAGTCTGGGTTACATGCAAAAACTTTGCAATCATCATTGAATCAATTTTTGGCACTATCTGCTTTTACATTATTTTGCATTTTAATGAATAAATAGGTACAAATGAAATGCACTAACGAAAGAGCACAACTATAACTCCTTGAAGTTAAGGTTGATAGTATATTAAACAACATTATACACAGATAAACATTGATGAAGTAGCTTATATATACAAATATTAATTATATAAATATAACTAAAGAATAAAATAAATTATAATATATGGCATATTAAATATAACTATTTTTATTTTATTTTGGAGGAAATGGGGAGAGTCAAGAATAATTCTGCTCTACGAAAAAGGTGATCCCTCAGACATTAATAACTATCGCCCTATCAGCCTGTTACCAACAATATACAAATTATTTACCATGTGTCTAGAAAAAAGAATGGCGACCAGCATAGAGAAGCACCAACCAGTAGAACAGGCCGGCTTTCGCCCGGGTTACTCTACCATGGACCACATCCACACATTAGACCAAATAGTGGAAAAACATCAAGAGTTTAACCAACCTATTTACATAGCTTATATAGATTACGCTAAGGCTTTTGATTCAATCTCACACAAGAGCATATGGCAAGCACTCTCAAACCAAGGCGTTTCAAATACTTATATTAACATCATTAGAAACATATACAAGAACAGCACAAGCAGAGTAAAATTAGATAAAATTGGACCAAAAATCTATATAAGGCGAGGAGTGAAACAAGGAGATCCTTTATCACCGAAAATATTTATAGCCGTGCTACAAGATATAATGCAAAACTTAGATTGGAGAACCAAAGGAATAAAAATAGATGTAGAGTACATAAACAACCTACGATTTGCAGATGACATCATTCTCTTTGCAACATCAAAACAATTGGAAACAATGATTTGCGAACTAAACAACGCTAGCAAAAAATTGGGTTTACATTTAAACACATCCAAAACTAAAGTCTCTACAAATAGTACACAAAAGGCTATAATAGTAAACGGAACACCGATAGAGTATGTGGACAGTTATTCGTACCTTGGGAAACAAATCTCATTCAAGAAATCGCGACATGAAGACGAAATAGAGCGTCGTATCAACATAACTTGAAGGAAATATTGAAGCTTCAAAGAAATCCTAAAATCAAAACTTCCATTAAAACTGAAAAATAAAGTTGTAGATTCCTGTCTGTTACCATGTCTGTCATATGAGCACAGACTTGGGTTTTCCATTAGAGAACTAAACCCAAAAATTAGTTCATGTCAGCGTGCTACAGAAAGAAGTATGCTAGGAATTAAGCTTAGCGATAGAATCAAGAGCGAAAATATTCGTAAGAAAACAAAATTAATAAACGCAGAATGTCACGCACAACAGCTCAAATAGAGATGGGCTGGTCACATCGCCCGTAGAACAGAAAAGAGATGGACTAAACGAGTCACTAAATGGAAGGGACCCAGTGGAAAAGGGGACAGAGGAAGACCTAAAGATCGATGGGTCGATGAAATTAAAAACATAGCCGGCGAAGATTGGATGACGAAGGCGGCCAATCGAAAAATATGGAAACACTTGGAGGAGGCCTATATCCAGAGAGGAGCCATACCCTAAACACACACACCTTTTTGTCTTTTTTGTTATTTTTTTTTAACACAATGTAATGAGCATGGAAATAAAAAAAGGCTTTATTATTATTATTATTTTTAATATCCAGTAGTTGAGAACCTAGTATTTTGTCACGGGTATTTGTCACTGATATTTTAAAATCACAGTCACTGTGATAACTAGTATTGCCTGTACTTAGTTCGACACAACTTTAGATTCTAAGCATCCAGCTCTATCATTATCATTTATAAATCTAGTATTCAAAACACTGGATTGGTAATTCATTAAAAAACTAAAGAGAAAGTGACATTTTCATTGGTTCAAGTAAAGTTTTGATTGTAGTATAAGAAAATAATGAATTATCGCTGTGACTTAGCTAACAATAAGGGCCCTTAAGAGCCATTTCACAATTTTACACTCTGCAAGTTTAGGTAAATTTGGTCGCATCGCGCGAGTCGTACGAGCCGCGCGATCTTTGTGCTAGTACGTATAGTGTGACAACCAAAAGACCATCGTGATCATTTTCTGATGTATAATAAAAATTATAACTATGGTATAAAATGTTTTTTACATAATTAATTTGTTAAAAATTTCAAGTATGTTATATAACAACAGGCAATAAATTTAAAATAAAATTAAAAAAAATCAATTTTATGAAACAATTTTTTTAAATTGATTTAGTTTTTTCAGTTTACGAATGAATCTAATATTTACGATATGAATAAAAAAGCATTTAATGACATCGACACCGACAAACATATTAATTAACAAATAACAAGACAAACAGATTGAAATACCTATTTGTATTGATAGTGTGAGAAAAGAAAATTAAATTATACATTTGTTTACAGAAATTATCATTATATTATTTTACAGTCATTTTCGTAATATGTTTATTTTATTTATATTTTATTATGAAAGTATCAAATGCGTTTTATCCGCTATAACAACAGGCGCTTGGCGCGTGTGAGCGAAAGAGACGGCTGCGCAGAATTTGGCGTGGACCTTACCTCTAAGAGCGCTAGCGCTCGACTGATTTACCAGGCTTGATGCGTGGCAATATATACTATCTTTTTATTATTTAATATAAAATGTATTAAAAATAATTACATCTTTTAATTATCTTTTTTGTATTCCTTAATGATGTAAGTTTACTTTGATGAAGATAGTTCGTTAAAATTTCTTAGTTTTCTAAGAGAAATATCGCTTTTAAAATTGTACTTATTTGGAAAATATTCGTAACTTTAAATTTTTTTTTATCGTTTAATAGAGATACAAATGGAATAAAAATCTATGATAGTGGACAACAAAGTTATATTCCACATATTATGATATTTTTTAAAAATGGTTTCAACGTAGAGGTCATTGAAAAGTAGGACTTCAAAGTATACATTGCGACCGTTTACCCAGGGAGGAGGCTGATGAAAAGGTTAATAATTTTATACACATAATATACATCAAAATTCTGATCTGACTATGGACTACAACAAAGGTTGCTCTATTATATTTCAAGAATAAAAATTACATTATTGCATCCAACACTGAAATTAACGACGTCAAAATATTACAATTTCGCGGATTGTTACCGATTTTTGTGAAATGGCTCTTAAACAATCAAATCATACTAAGGCCGGGCGGGTAGTAGTACACGAGTGAGGTCACTGACCGCTTAGCGGCGCGTGAAGGAGCGTAGCCAGGAGCAGGCGGGCCAGTAGTAGTATACGAGTGAGGTCACTGACCGGCTAGCGGCGCGTGAAGGGGCGCAGCCAGGAGCAGGCGGGCCAGTAGTAGTACACGAGTGAGGTCACTGACCGGCTAGCGGCGCGTGAAGGGGCGCAGCCAGGAGCAGGCGGGCCAGTAGTAGTACACGAGTGAGGTCACTGACCGGCTAGCGGCGCGTGAAGGGGCGCAGCCAGGAGCAGGCGGGCCAGTAGTAGTACACGAGTGAGGTCACTGACCGGCTAGCGGCGCGTGAAGGGGCGCAGCCAGGAGCAGGCGGGCCAGTAGTACTACACGAGTGAGGTCACTGACCGGCTAGCGGCGTGTGAAGGGGCGCAGCCAGGAGCAGGCGGGCCACTATTAGTACACGAGAGAGGTCACTGACCGGCTAGAGGCGCGTGAAGGGGCGCAGCCAGGAGCAGGCGGGCCAGTAGTATTACACGAGTGAGGTCACTGACCGGCTAGCGGTGTGTGAAGGGGCGCAGCCAGGAGCAGGCGGGCCACTATTAGTACACGAGAGAGGTCACTGACCGGCTAGCGGCGCGTGAAGGGGCGCAGCCAGGAGCAGGCGGGCCAGTAGTATTACACGAGTGAGGTCACTGACCGGCTAGCGGCGCGTGAAGGGGCGCAGCCAGGAGCAGGCGGGCCAGTAGTATTACACGAGTGAGGTCACTGACCGGCTAGCGGCGCGTGAAGGGGCGCAGCCAGGAGCAGGCGGGCCAGTAGTATTACACGAGTGAGGTCACTGACCGGCTAGCGGCGCGTGAAGGGGCGCAGCCAGGAGCAGGCGGGCCAGTAGTATTACACGAGTGAGGTCACTGACCGGCTAGCGGCGCGTGAAGGGGCGCAGCCAGGAGCAGGCGGGCCAGTAGTAGTACACGAGTGAGGTCACTGACCGGCTAGCGGCGCGTGAAGGGGCGCAGCCAGGAGCAGGCGGGCCAGTAGTAGTACACGAGTGAGGTCACTGACCGGCTAGCGGCGCGTGAAGGGGCGCAGCCAGGAGCAGGCGGGCCAGTAGTAGTACACGAGTGAGGTCACTGACCGGCTAGCGGCGCGTGAAGGGGCGCAGCCAGGAGCAGGCGGGCCAGTAGTATTACACGAGTGAGGTCACTGACCGGCTAGCGGCGTGTGAAGGGGCGCAGCCAGGAGCAGGCGGGCCACTATTAGTACACGAGAGAGGTCACTGACCGGCTAGAGGCGCGTGAAGGGGCGCAGCCAGGAGCAGGCGGGCCAGTAGTATTACACGAGTGAGGTCACTGACCGGCTAGCGGTGTGTGAAGGGGCGCAGCCAGGAGCAGGCGGGCCACTATTAGTACACGAGAGAGGTCACTGACCGGCTAGCGGCGCGTGAAGGGGCGCAGCCAGGAGCAGGCGGGCCAGTAGTATTACACGAGTGAGGTCACTGACCGGCTAGCGGCGCGTGAAGGGGCGCAGCCAGGAGCAGGCGGGCCAGTAGTATTACACGAGTGAGGTCACTGACCGGCTAGCGGCGCGTGAAGGGGCGCAGCCAGGAGCAGGCGGGCCAGTAGTAGTACACGAGAGAGGTCACTAACCGGCTAGCGGCGCGTGAAGGGGCGCAGCCAGGAGCCGGCGAGGCCGGGCGGCGGGTCGCTGCGCTCCTGCTGCGCCATCTGCTCCATGAGGCGGCGCTGGTTGTCGCGGAAGGCGGCGATGGGGTCCTCGAACTGGCTGTAGTAGCGCAGCACCTCGCGCACGTCCGCCACATTCGTCATAGCGATCGCTGCGGACAATTTATATTACAACTAATGTCGCACATATTATCTACACAGTTCGATTTCTAACTACGTTCCTTCAAATTGGAGTTCCGTAATTACAATAAATCGCGTTCTGCGTGAAAAAAAAAATCCTAGCCCTTTTTTAAATTTTACTTTGACTTCATCTAATATATAAAATTCTCGTGTTGCAGTTTTTGTAGTTACATTCCTCTGAAATGGTTTGACCGATTCTCATGAAATTTTGTGTACATATTGGGTAGGTCTGAGAATCAAACAACATCTATTTTTCATACCCCTAAGCTATGGGGGGGTAGTTAAGAAGGTTAAAAAATATTGTGAAATTTTGTGTGCATATCGGGTAGGTCTGAGAATCGGCCAAAATCTATTTTTCATTCCCCTAATTTATAAGGGGGTGGGTGGGTGAGAGAATGAGAAGGTTAATAAAATATTTGGCAAAACAACGTTTGCGGGGTCAGCTAGTATCATATAATATTAGTCGAGCACCCTACATAAATAAAAATAAATAGAGAAATTGTAAAAGATTCTTAAGTAATTTAAGAAGATTGCGCAAATCATAATTAAATAAATATCTACACAATACACACAAAAATTCACGAAATTAAATTAAATATTATACTATTCAAGCATTTTTTTTTTTATTTTAAATAGTATACAATTACTTTGTAAGAGATTAGCTAAATCTAGTAATGCGGTGTCGTCATCTGCGCCTTTCCACTTCTTCAAGATGAGTGCATTGTCAGGTTGGAACTTTGTTGCCATTTTATTCCAATCCACCACTATTACCTGTAACATAAAGGGATAATTTACAATAATTGTATACATCAACAAGTAATACAACGTAAGTAGACAACCAAAGTTAACAAACGCACTAGTCGTCTTTACAATTTTCGAGGGTTCCCCCGAATCCTCTCGATTTCTCTAGGAACCCATCATCAGATCCTGGTTTTCTTATCATGGTACCACACTTGTGATATCTCCTTTCCAACAAAAAAAGAATTATCAAAATCGGTTCATAAACGACGAAGTTATCTCCGAATATAAATAAAATATATATACGGTCAAATTAAAAAGACAAAAGATTTAAAATTTAAGTATTTTTAAATACTGTGCCTCCTGTGTGTGATGATTTTCGCTTTATATTACTTGCCACAGGAGCTACATAATTATACTCAATAATTAAAAGCAAGATGTGTGGCTACGGCAGTAAAGATATATGTAAACCCCTCTCTTTTTGTGGGTGTCGTAAGAGGTGACTAAGGGATAACACAGTTCCACTATCACCTCGGAAATTATAAAGCCAACCGATGGTGCGATAACCATTCAACTGCTGGCTTTGAAATACACAGGCTGAAAACGGGCAGCAGCGTCTTCAATGTGACAAAGCCAGCCCAGTGATCGCCAATATCCGCCAACCCGCAGTGGAGCAACGTGGTGGATCCAATTCTTCTCTTATATGGAGAAAGAGGTTTATGCCCAACAGTGGGATGTTACAGGCTAAATGCATACCTTAGATAAATCTCTGTTAAGACCCTCGAGATTTTTCACATGAACACCATCTATGAAATGTGTTGAATCTCTGAACAATCTGTATGAGATAAGCTTATTTTCCGGATCTAACTTATCTAGAACTGGCCAAATCATGAATACATTCTCTGATGTGAAAATAACTACTTCATAATCTGAATTGGCGACAGTTTGTAAGAATTGGTCAACACCTGGACGTTTCTTAAACCTGTAAATAAATATTAGATTGTGTAATATCTAATTTTATAGTAGAGGAAAATATTAAATGTCAGTTCTATGCTACCTTTGTTTCTCATTATTGAATCACATAAGAATCTTAAGTATTTTAGTTTTCCTTCAATATCAAGACATTATGATCAATTTTGAACTTAACTTATAACTAGCATAGTTATGCAAGCTTTGAGTTGACAATCATATTGACTTAATTATTATATCTATTTAGAAATAACATATAAAGTAAACCATTTAGTCATTGAATACTTCATAAAATAGCAAGAATAAGAATAACTAATCATTAGAAAGATATTATAATTAAATTAATAAGACAACGAACCTCCAGCCAGTCTGGTAGGACCAGTCAGGGTGAACCAGTACATCAGTAAATTCAAGTACAAGTGTATATGTGGGTTGGTATGGAGCTGGCAATGGATCCGGCAGAAGCTTTTCTCGAGCAGGTTCTTTTATCATCTAAAAATATACATTCTATTTGATACCTATTTAAATTTTTAGCCTCTATTAAATGTTAAAATTTATTGCATTACGCATATGTACATTTATTATACATAGAAAAAAAAATTTTTTTTGACATACTAAAATATGTTAAAAATACGCATACGTAAGTTTGGCATAAAACAAACTTGAATGATCAGACTATACTAATGTGATTTGTCTTGGTATTAATGTAGTAAGCCAACAATAAAACCACTTATCTTTATAATACAAGGGCAATGAAGAGTGACCTTAACAAACCTTTTCATAGAAAGTTAGCTCTTTCCACGTCCGACGTAGGTACTGCAGTGGTAGTGGCAAGTGTGAGAACTCATCCTCAATAGGTTGACCGTCGTCGCCCCGTCGTGGAGCACCCATTTCAATGACCATACACCCACCCATCACTGTCATTGCACCTCCGAATACTGCAAAACTATAAACAGTGTAAGTACACGAATTTATGATTACAGCATGATTCCCACATATTGCAATATTCTTTTAAAGGTTTGTTTCACTTTTAATTGTTAACACTATTTTACATATGATAATAAAACTTTATTAGATCCTAGAGATAAAAGTTTATGAAGCATTTATATTTTCCACTACCATATTAAAGTTTATTTATCTTAGACTAGTGACTTCTGTCCATCCATATTTTTTTACACAATAAGTAATCACCACCATATCATATACTAAAACCTTCTCCGAAACACGCTACATCTTACGGTATAAATATTAGTCTTTACTTTTTGCAGTATAACCAAACAAACGAACTGGGTCTCCATTTCTTAGTATAGATTTTTATTTAAAATTGTAAATCTAAAAATTGAAGTTTTTTAATTAGCCTTAATGACCTAATATGTTAGTCTTTTTGTAACTGTGTAACTGTCTATACCTACACAATGCGCAAGATAGACCTTATCAACAACTAGTGAAATAGGCCCAAATTAATCATATAACATACCCAATTTTCATCCTTCTCCAACTCTTTTCATTTTCTTGAGATTTCTCCTTTTGTTCCTGTTCTAACTTTTCTTGTTCTTTCTTAACCTCTTGCTCATCCTTAGCACTCAAAGGCGATTGTGGAAAAAAACGACCCAGTATATCTACTTTCTCAGGTGCCTTGGCATTTTTTGTTTTATGTTCTGCGAAAACATAGATGAAACTAGTTAAGTATACATTATGTTTTAAAATGTGACAAAATTATTTTTAAACGATATACAAAATTATGACGAAATAGCGGTCAACCATTGATCGTACAACGACCGCATCAATCTCTTATAAAATTGTATCTAATTGTTATTAATAGTTTTATTTACTTAAGTAAAAATTATCGAAACTAACCTAAGTTATCAGAAAAAAATCTAGACGAATTCGCCGAAAGTAACAACACATTCTGTTTTACTAGTTTTGTAAATTGAAATTTAATTGTTCTGCAACAAGCTGTCTGTGTAAGAGAAAACACTTTTCTAAGAGCCATATTTAAATTCTATAATTTATAAATTCACAAATTCAAGAATTCACATTCTTGAAACAAAACAACCGTCACTGTCATTTATAAAATGTCACTCAATTCAATTTTTTTACCGTTTGTCATCTTTTACGGATAAAGCAAACGCGCAAAACCATGCAACCTAGTCATTTTTTTTTTTTATTATTATCAGTCATTAGGACGCTAAGAGCTTATACTTTATACTATGTTTATTTTATAACTAATGTATTCAAAGCTAATGTAATTAAATCTGCAGATAATTATTTAAAAATATATCTCACAGTACGTCATATACTTATCACAATGTTTTATTATTTACTAGCGGACCCGGTAGATGTTGAAACTGTAGAAAACAGCTAACGAATTTGATTGCTTACGTACCGATAGCAGCGCCACCTACCGGTTCCAATTGAAATAAGAACTACCCTATTTCCCAAGTTGGACTAAATAACAGACGATTACAAAATTTTATAAAAATTGGTTTAGTAGTTTCGGAGTTTATCGCTAACATAGAGCAACACGGAGGGGCATTTTTTGCGGGGGGAAATTACACACATGCTTACTATATCTAATTCCCACACAAAAATAATCGTCTATCACTACGAAACTCACACATACTAAATTAAAAACACACTTACATTTGTCACACACACATAGATACATTCTGTGTCATGACAGTATAATAACACGCCGCAACTACACTGACAAGTTGCTTACAGCCGTGGTTGTAACAACTGTCGATATGCATTATCGATAAATTCACGTACTCGGTTAGGGAAATAAGGTTTTTAAAGTGATACAAAGATAAGATGTTATTATAAAAATAGACTTAATTTATTATATACTACAAATCAAACATCTTCATGTAAAATAAACGATTATAAAGAGTAAAGATTTGATTGTTTGTTTGTTAGCATTGAATAGGCTCCGAAACTACTGGAGCGATTCAAAAAATGTTTCACCGTTGAGAAGCTACACTATCCCTGAGTGACACAGGTTATACTATATCTTCAAAAATATTAGGGATCCTTACTAAAACTCCAATAATGTAACCCAAGGGATAAAAAATAACCTAAAAAAATCCTTACATTGCATGCGCTGCAAAAACTAATGATAATAGAAATATATAATGTAGTAAGACTTTGTAGAACACATGATTATCTACAATAATTGTATTTGCTCGCAAACGAAAAAAAAAAACCGACTTCAATTACATCGACAAGTAATACAAGATACGTAATATATTTGCGATATCAAAGGTTAGTCAAAAAGTTGTTATCAGATCTCGATGAAATTTAAACGCAACCACATGATGAACATCAGCTTTCTACTTAATTAAAAATCATCAAAATCGGTCCACCCAGTCAAAAGTTCTGAAGTAACATACATAAAAAAATACAGTCGAATTGAGAACCTCCTCCCTTTTTGGAAGTCGGTTAAAAAGTGTCGCGACAGCATATGTCTAACTATTTTAATTATGTCACAATACGTTTGGTGCAACTTTGTTGTGCCAAACAATGCCAGTCTACAATAAACGATTTAAAGTTAACCCACATTTTGAGGAGTTGATGATGTACACGATGATGTCAACGAATCAGGAATAGTGAGCGTAGCACTAATGGCATCATAAGATGATGATAGCCTGTCTTGTGTGCCTTTGCCGTTTTTATCGATAACTATTGTTTAGGCCAAATCGCGCCTTAAAGCGATTGCGTTAGGGTTTAGTTTCGCGGTCCGCGTATAACCGTTGTTCTGTCGTTTCTTACATCTAGTGGGCGGTCCATTTATTACTTATGATTTTGTCATACCATTTCGCTGTGTTAGCGACGCTTTTTTTCTGTATGGGCTTCATCGGTGATATCGCCAGGTGGCACGGCCCCCCGCCGTCGCCGTCGCACGCGCCGCTTAGCTGCGTCAGTCTCGAGTTCGCTCTGCACGGTAGTGGCCGTATCGCTGCTCGATACGGCGAAGAGTCTCGAGTTCGCTCTGCACGGTAGTGGCCGTATCGCTGCTCGATACGGCGAATATAGTCGTCTTTCCGATCTCGTTTGTGTGGCCGCCTCGCTGCTCGACGGCCGGCCGGGTCCCACTGTTGGACTTAGACTATTGTTTTGCGCGTGCCTCGCGGTCTACTAACTGCTTGAACGTGATTTGCTGAATTGCCTTAATTGCTGTACTTTTGCTGATGTTGCTGTCTGTTTTTGGTTCGCTCAGAACGCAATTTTCTGTGTAGCTTTATGAGAACCCCAATGTTGGATTTGGACTCTTTGCTGGCGTGACCGCACGCAGTCCTGTGAATATATCTAACGATTTATTTGGTAACTGTAAATATTTGTTGCTGTGCTTGTGACTGTAACTGCTTGTGTATTGACTGAGTTATTTATTTCGTTATAATCAATTCTGTGACGTGTCTGCTGGCGAGTGACTGGGGGTGTCTACTCACTGTCGAAGTCTGGGGGCCTGGGACCTCCTTTTCGGGGACTGTCAGGACACCTATTTTACACTTAACGTCACACCACACCACACGACCTACACACGTTCCCTGGCGATCTTCGACCCCAATAGACCCTAGCTGCCCTTCGAAGGTAAGTGCAATTTCCTTCTTATTTTTCAACCCCCTTTTTGTATTTGATTGCTCACGCCGCATAACCTGATCGCCATAGGTATTCCGTACCCGACCCTAGGCAGTCCGCCGGGAGGTCGCTGATGGGCCCCGACCTCTGAGGCTCTGCTGGACTGGCTAGGGCCGTAACAACTATCTACAAACAAACTGGTAACAACAATATCGCTCGGCGACAGTGACTTCTCGGAAATAGACTCCGATCAGTCGCTCGACCGATCCGCATATTGTATGAGAGCGAGCGGCCTGTGTTGGTAAACAAATCGAGTCAACACGACCGATAATATTTGTAATTTTTAAGTTTAAAAGAAGTATACAAGTAATAATGTGATTAAAAAATATATACGTATGAAAGGTAACGCCGTGTTTTAGTAAATTTGACGTGACAGATCTCTTTTTGCAGCAAAAAAACAGAACGATTTGACATTTTTTGAAGGACGTTGATTCAATCGCGCTACTAGATTTAGTCTAGTGATCAGTGCAGCTGCAACTAGTTTTATTGTACGCATATGGCCATTTGGCCTTATACCTTGACAGAGGGGAACGCCTGTAAATGGCTACTCCCCTCCGTGTTGCTCTTTGATCGCTAACATACACCGTGACACGAAATTTTATATAATAGATTTTTATTTCATTTATGTATACTCTAAAATTAAATAACAATAAAAAATATATTTTTTAATTTTTGTTAAAACATATTTCCGTGATTTATAAAAAACTGTAATTTGATAGTTATGAAGAATATTTACAAACCGTAAAAAAGTGAGGAAGCTTTTGATTGAAACAGATTCAAATAAATTAAGCTAGATTATTCTTAAGAATTTTAAGTAATAATCATGCATTCAGCCTGTAACATTCCACTGTTGGGCATAAACCTCTTTCTCCATATAGGGGAAGGATTGGAACTTAATCTAGCACGCTGTTCCACTGCGGGTTTGCGGATATGTTCCCTACTATGAGTAACGATCGCTATCAGGTGTGATCACGATACCAACCGGGACCGAGGGCTTAACGTGCTCTCAGAGGCACGTTGGGGAGACTCACAAGGACAGATGTTAAAACCGGAAAAAAATATTTGTATAAATACAAATATCCATCCTACCATCACAACATATACAAAGATATGGAATTAAACACGCACACACACCAAACGCACGCAAGCACACACACACTTTTATTATTGTTATTTCTAGTTTTATACGTACACGGCATACATACACGGGCAGCAGCGTCTTCGGTGCGACAAAGCCAGCCTTGCGGTCACCAACCCACCTGCCCAGCGTGGTGACTATGGGCAAAACACATGAGTTTACGCCATTTTTTGGCACGAACTTGTGGAGGCCTATGTCCAGCAGTGGACTATAATAGGCTGAAATGATGATGATGGTGATGATAGTTTTATACGTTCCTTTTTTAGGGTTCCGTACCCAAAAGGAAATACGGGACCCTATTACCAAGACTTCGCTGTCTATCTGTCCGTCCGCCCGTCCGTCCGTCTCGCTGGCACCAGGGTGTATCTCAAGAACCGCAATAGATAGTTGAAATTTTTTACGAATTATGAATTTCTGTTGGCGCTATAACAATAATATAATTGCGTTTTGCAGGCAAACGAAAAAAAAAAACGATTTCAATTATATCGACAAGTACGAGTAGAACGTAAGTAGACGAAAAATTAGGCAAGTAAATACGCATTATCAAACAATCAAAAATTACTCCAAAATCAGATCTCGATGAAATTTAAATGTTACCACATGATAAACATCGTCTTTCGATTAAGAGCCATTTCACAATTTTACGCTCTGCAAGTTTAGGTAAATTTGGTCGCATCGCGCGAATCGCACGAGCCGCGCGATCTTTGTGCTAGTAAGTATAGTGTGACAACCAAAAGACCATCTTGATCATTTTCTAATGTATAATAAAAATTAATAACTATGGTATAAAATGTTTTTTACATAATTAATTTGTTAAAAATTTCAAGTATATTATATAACAACAGTCAATAAATTTAAAATAAAAATAAAAAATCAATTTTATGAAACAATTTTTTTTAAATTGATTTAGTTTTTTCAGTTTACGAATGAATCTAATATTTACGATATGAATAAAATAGCATTTTATGACATCGACATCGACAAACATATTAATTAACAAATAACAAGACAAACAGATTGAAATGCCTATTTGTATTGATAGTGTGAGAAAAGAAAATTAAATTATACATTTGTTTACAGAAATTATCATTATATTATTTTACAGTCATTTTCGTAATATGTTTATTTTATTATGAAAGTATCAAATGCGTTTTATCCGCTATAACAACAGGCGCTTGGCGCGTGTGAGCGAAAGAGACGGCTGCGCAGAATTTGGCGTGGACCTTACCTCTAAGAGCGCTAGCACTCGACTGATTTACTGGGCTTGATGCGTGGTAATATATACTATCTTTTTATTATTTAATATAAAATGTATTAAAAATAATTACATCTGTTAATTATTTTTTTTTTTTTGTATTCCTTAATGATGTAAGTTTACTGTAATGAAGATAGTTCGTTAAAATTTCTTAGTTTTCTAAGAGAAATATCGCTTTTAAAATTGTACTTATTTGGAAAATATTCGTAACTTTAAATTTTTTTTTATCGTTTAATAGAGACACAAATGGAATAAAAATCTATGATAGTGTGCAACAAAATTATATTCCACATATTATGATATATTTTTAAAATGGTTTCAACGTAGAGGTTATTGAAAAGTAGGACTTCAAAGTATACATTGCGACCGTTTACCCAGGGAGGAGGCTGATGAAAAGGTTAATAATTTTATACACATAATATAAATCAAAATTCTGATCCGACTATGGACAACAACAAAGGTTGCATTATTATATTTCAAGAATATAAATTACATTATTGCATCCAACACTGAGATTAACGACGTCAAAATATTACAATTTCGCGGATTGTTACCGATTTTTGTGAAATGGCTCTTAAATTAAAAATTGTCAAAATCGGTACACCTGGTTAAAAGTTATGCGGATTTTCGAGTTTCCCTCGATTTCTCTGGGATCCCATCATCAGATCCTGGTTTCCTTATCACGGTACCAAAGCAGGGATATCTCCTTTCCAACAAACAAAGAATTACCAAAATCGGTTAAAAACAAAATACAATTAAAAATTAAGGGGGCTCGCATACAACAAACGCGATTTTTTGCTTATTTTTGCTCGATATCAATAAATGGTAACATGTAGGCACTTGAAACATTCACACAATACTTAATTTTATATTTACTTTAATAATAAATTATAATAAAAACAATATTTAGTTCCACAATATTTAAACAATACTCTCATACAACAAAAGTGATTTTTTTTGCCGCTTTTTTGCCCGATATTAAAATAGGCACTATATAAACGCTTGAAATTTTAAACAAATATTTATTTATATTTAGTTTAGTCAGTGGTATTGGTACGGAGGTACACACTAAGAGTAGTGCGCGAGTCCGACACGCATTGGCCGATTTTTAACATTATTTACACAGATGTTTACAGTTCGCCCCAGTTCCTCGCAAACTAACTATTTAACTATTATTTGGTCTTATGTCATTTAGCTTGAATTGCATTTTGTTATTGTAAGTCTATTTGTAATGGTAATTTGTAAGAAAGTAATAAATTATTCTTGACCCCGCTAAGCCGCAGGGGCGCAGCGTGGTGGAATAGGCGATTCTTCTCCTACACGGAGAAAAAGGCCTATGTCCAACAATGGGATGTTACAGGCCGAATCGTGATCGACTATTAAGATTATAACTAGCAATGAAACATGATAATGAAACATTATATCTGTTTAAATTGTATGAGCATTAATATAAACGAATTAAGTAAAAACTCGGGATAAGTAGATGGAACTGGAAGTCATGGTGATGTAAAAATTAACAATAAAACCAAATAAAGCAAATAACAACTGAAACTTTTATTTCATAAAAAAATACTTCATTAAAAGAAATATTTGTGTACAATACAATACAATGAAATCAAACTGTTTTCGATACATGTATGATAACTTTCATCGCTTCACCTGTTTTCGCGAACTCTATAGCATCTTTAGACTTCTCCAGAGGATAGTGGTGTGTAATAAATGACTTAAGGTCTATTGCGCCACTCGACACTGCAGCTAACGCCAATGGGTACCTGCGAATTAACAACGAACCTTTAATAACTTTTGTTATAGTTAAGAAAAGTGAATTGGGTGGTATTATTAGTTTCATTTTATTTTATACTGTAACTGTGATTTCGTTAGCGATAGTCATTTCTTTTATTGACATATACCTAAATAAGAAAAATGACGTAAGCTAACTTAAGACAGTGTGGTTCTTATATAAGAGTATGTAGTAAGTACGTAAAAAAAAAAAATCGTAAAGTCCGAGTTTTATAATCGTCACAAAATAATAGGCCCGTTTGGACATTTGTCATCGGAACGTAAATAGCGAAATAACCATACAACTCGGTATTCGATACTCACGATAAATCAATTCAAGTTTATAATTATGAGTATTTGATCGATTTGATTATGTAATGTAAAGTGCATTTGATTAATATTTTGATCAGAAATTTAACTTAAACTTTCATGTAGGTAATTTGAAATAATATTATGGTACTAAAAGTCATTTTGTTTTTATTTTATATTTTTTTCTATTGTTTACACGAATTTTAATCATTATAATGATTATAGTTTATTAGCCAAATCAAAATTTTATTTACTAGTTTGAGCGCCATGCTCTTTTTTTCAGTAAAGATCACGACACAACGTTTGATTACGATTAAAATCGTATGAAGCTGGTGAAATTCAGTAATTAATTGGTTACAGCACTAGTGTTTAAAAAAAAAGACTTAGAACGTAACTGTTTTTGAGACGTTTCGTAATAATCAGAAATTGCATGCTTCTATAAAGTAAGCGCGAAAAGAATACTCCCAATATATTCTATCATATTATTTACCGCGCCAAAAAACGTACGTATGTTCTAAAAACACTTTATGTTATTAATAATTATTTTATAGCTTCTTACAGTTTCGTACCAAGTTACGTTCTAGGGTATTTGTCAAATGTCGAAACGGGCCTCTTATTTTGTGACGACTATAAATATCAAGAGTTATATTGTCTGTTATATCTGACCTGCTAAATCAAATCTTATTAAACATTGCCATTACAATCTTTAAAATATTTCTTTTCTTTTATACTATAAGGATGGCAAACAAGCGTATGCTGGTGGTAAGTAGTGGCGTATCTTAAGATTCAGGGTCCGGGACCAATGAAGTTGCCGCCCCATAAGTTAAGGGAAAAAGGCAAAAGTAGTGGATGTGACTTTTCGAAAACAATTCGGTGTTTTAAGCCGCAATGAAATTTATAATGTTATTATATAACAATACCCATTATATTTCGGCTGACCTTTTTTATTAGTTGTAAGAATATCGATTATTTTCACATATCTAGAGTAGTATACTATGCTCGGCTAGCGCCGCCCCTAGGATGCCGCCCCGAACCATGGACCTTTAGAGTAAAGACACATAAGGTGGAACACTAGGTACAGTATTGCAAGCATGTTGCCAATCTGACCCCTTGTCTCTGGCTATTTTACTCATCAGAGGAAGACAATACTACCTACTTATAAGCAATATTATTTGGCTACGATCTTCGGTAAAATTGAGGTACCTACTTTTCCAGTCAAGCTACTCCATATTTTGAAAAAGTATTTCTCGCTGCGCCATTCTTAAATATTATTCCTTTAGTTATAATGAAGTGAACATTTTGAATTTCACTCCTCCTCCTAGTATGAACTCGAGTTATGTCTAGATTCGTTTCGTAGTTTTTGACGTGGTACGAGATAAAGACAGAGAAACAGATGGATAGACGGGCAGAGAATAAAGGAAAGAATTAAATATTTTTTGGCTTTAGTGCCGGTCATAACGCATCCTCTAAAAATTTTATAAAAAATATTTCCATTGTTCGAAATTGGACCTGTTATATTTTTATTCATAAAGTATAGACAATAATAGACACTCCAAGATAATTTAACTATCGTTTTAATGTAGTAATGACGAAAGTATTCAGTCAGAATATCAATAATAGTTGTAGTTTTCCTAAGCAAGCAGCGCGTTGGCTTAAGATTGAACGCTACTCCTATAATTGTGTATAGTATAACAGAATAAAATCAGCAGTAGCACATTTGCTTGAACATTTTCTGGGACAGGAAAAGTTGGAACGACAAGAAAGGACATTGTCTAATTGTTACAGCAGATATTGGCTTTGACTCACGAGTTGAGAAGGTGGTAAGCACCACGCACGTCCACTTCTCGCAGCAATGCGCTCATCAGTGGCACCTGTACAGTCTCCGGACCGACGCCCACGACTAGCACTGTGCCACCGGTGCGTGTAATCTGCGTTTATTTTTAAATTATAATTATAATTAAATTTACTAGTGGTCGCCTAGTGGTCGAAATTCGACCACAATTAAAAATTAAAATTAAAAAAAAACTAAAAATAATGAAAATAAAGAAGGTTTTTAAACTTTTTCAATTTGACTATAGACTTTGACAATCAACAAAAGAGTATAATATGCGTGTGTGTGTCAAATACATGTCTCTATATAAACTATAAGTGTGCGAAATTTCATACTCCTACGTCCGCACAATTTTCGTAAATTGGGGTCCAAAATTTTTGCTTCACGTATTAATATTATAGATAATATAAAATTTATTAAAAGGAGAAGGAGTGCAGAATTCTAATATATTTTTAAAATTATGCAAAAAAAATATACATTAAATCAATAGAAAAACATTACACACACTACCACGTACTTGAAACCCACACACGTATATAATTATACTCCTTTGTTTATTATTATAGAAGAATAGTCTTTAACAACAAAACCTTAATAATGTTCAAACTTATAGTTTAAATTAATTACGGTCGAATTTCAACCACTGGGCGACCACTAGCGTTAGTTTATTATGCTATTAGATTATATCTCTTAGAGGTAAGTTTCCCTGGCAGCTAACGATACCAGATGGCATCCTTGTAATAGTAAAACTCGACATTGTATGTATTGCAAAATAGATGTCGACCAAAAATCCTGATTTTGTAGCTAGTTGTTTTATAAGTAATACATCATAATTTTTGACATTTTTATCCGTCGATTTAATTGTTACCTTTAAAGCTATTCTTTGAGCAGATTCGAAGCCACAAGCGTCAATAGTGATGTTTGGAGTCGTCCCAAGAATATTTAAAATTGTTTCTATTATCTCCTGCTCGCTTTGTTCCGGTGATATAAGTACTGTGTGGTCTACGGCTAACTTCTTAGCGATTTTGAGTCGAGTCTCAACTACATCTGTAATAACGTTTATACGCATGTTATTATTATTATTATTTATATATGTGTATATTTTAATATTTTTTTAGAGCCCGTCATAAATAATAATCATATCACTATATCTTGGAGATGGAAAGAGAATCGTCAATGATGTATGACCATTGACCATACTAATTAACAATTTAGCTGCATCAGACAACGGCTCTGTCAACACAGATAGAAATGCAACAACATCATAATTATATATATCAAACAGTTTCATCAATGATTCTCTCACCGTTTATACTTGTCGTACCGACATCGTCTAGCAAGTCGCATATGTCACAGTTGGGGGATTCAGATTTACTCATTAAAAAGGCAACTGCCCTGAACGTAATCTGTGTGCCGTGATGATGAACTCCCTAACAATACTTACTTATAAACCACGGCAAACAAGGAGGCCGACCTTGAATAATTTTGTACCATATATATATGTGTGTGTATGTATTACTTGTCGATGTAATTGAAGTCGTTTTTTTTTAGTTTGCGAGCAAACACAATTATGGTGTACAAATTTTTGAAGTTAGTTCTGAGGTAACTTACATTAAAAAAATACAATCGAATGGGATATCTAATAATATCTCAGCGCACAGAATAATAAAATCATTGATGTAATTTTCTCTGATAGTAAAAGTGGTTTACAACGTTTGGTTCGAACATCTCTGGATATAGCAGAGGCGTATCGATAATCTACATAATGACTAACATTATTCATGAACTTTAGATAAGAAAGAAATATGAACGTGAAGCTGCAGTGAGTTCCATCGCATATAGGTATTAGCGGTAACGACAAGGCTCACAAGTCACAAGGTAGTGAACCTTCTAGTAAAAATAGCCATAAATGAATAACTATATGTTTTACCTATTTTTACAGAAAAACTGACCAATTCAAAATTCAGAGCTATAAAATAAATTATAAAATATTTCGACGAGAGAAGTGGAGAAAAAGGTATAGGTATATAAATTAAATAACCGACTTCAATTACACCGACAAGTAATACAACGTAGGAGAATTGAGAACCTCTTCCTTTTTTGGAAGTCGGTTAAAAAGTAGTACAATTAGAGGAAGATGTACAAAGGCGGTCTCATCGCTAAGAGAGCGATTTCTTCCAGATAACCTTTGGGTATAGGACAGGGCATAGAAAAGCGGTTAGGAAATGTACAAATAATCCCTGCTCTTATTATAAGTGTGAATGTAAGTTTGTTTGTTGTGCTTTCACGTGAAAACTACTTAACCGATCATCATGAAACCTTGTACACATATTCTTGGAGGTATTAGAAGTATACCATAGGATACTTTTTACTAAAAAAAAATCAATGCGAGTGAAGCCGCGGGAGAAAACTAGTTGTCATATAAATTAGACTAAATTACAATAGGATATAAAATTATACATATATACATACATATGCATACATACATACACATATATAAATACTTACACTCACATATACACATATACATATATATAAATACATTACACGAGTATACATTGAGTTAGAAAGAAGAGATCGATCATGGGTGTCGCAAAGAAACGCAAAGCGTTCTTTGAAGTAGTGAGATGTGTCAGGATGTATCAGTACACAATGCATATAACAACGAGACAAACAACAAGAGGATATGAGTATTCCTGCTGTGTTGTTAAACATAACTTTCGTTTTGTCCAAGTTCCCGCAAATCCAAGGTCTTAAAGACATCCTCCAGCGCAGTGGTAAACATTTTCGGTGATATCACATCTACCCTACGCCGGAGAAAAATGGGTCTTGTTCTCTGGTCTTGGATATGAACAGTCATCGTCGCCGCGTCGTACATACATCTCAGTACCTCGATATATCGCCAGTCTATATAACATCTCTGCAAACAGTCCAGGACAGCCCAAGTCTCGACAGAGACGAAGGTTTTCTCGTAGTCCACAAATGCCATACGCAGCAGTTGATTATATTCTTGTCTTTTGAATAATCTGCCGAACAGTATGGATGTGGTCTACGGTGTTGTAGCCATTTCGAAACCCAGCCTGCTCCGGTGGTTGGAATTCGGCGAGTCTTCTTGCGAAACGATTCGTGACAACCATCGAAAACAATTTATAGATGTGGCCAGAAGTGAGATTGGTCTGTAATTCTTTAAAAGAGAATTGTCGCCTTTCTTAAAAAACAGCACCACCAACTCCAGGACCACGATGGAGGCGTGGTACCACGGTGGTGATGGCGTTAAAGAGACTCGCCAAGGCTTTTAGGGCAGGTTTTAGGGCCGTTTTTAAATAATCATAATTTCGATTTCCGGGATGTCCTTCGAATCTTGTCTCTCTATATTTGATCGATAAGAGTTAAAATAACACCTTTTTTTTAGTAGCTAGGCATTTCTAGGTTTACTGCAGTCCAGTTTAGATACACTAATTTGTATTGAGATCTGTAAATTGAAAAGTTCATGGAAAAATTAAATTATTACCAGTTATGAGTATTTTAGCAGCACCCATCGCCCTCGCAGTCATCGCGCACAGCACCCCTATGGGCCCCGCACCCATGATTACGATCGTGCTGCCGAGCCGTACGCCGGCACGGTTGCACGCGTGAATTGCGATGGCAAGAGGCTGCACCGCTGCACCCTCCTCCATGCTCAAGTTTTCAGGAATCCTAGAATGACATTTGACGGTTGACTGTTTGAGATATGAGTTTTTTTATCAATAAAAAAATTACAAAGAAAAAAGGTAATGCGTTTGTTTAATGATCGACTTTTCTGAAAATAAACCAATTTTAGTAACCACTAGCTTATTCTCGCAGTTGTTATTGTATTGTCTTTAGCGACAGGCAAATATTTTATTACCTAAACGTGGATGTGGTGTCGCTATAACTAAATACAGTAAATATTACGGCAGTAAGTAAAAATTTATAATGTTTGTTATATATTACGTCTATATGATTTCGTTACAAATGTTTATTGGTTTAAACGTTATTAGCTTTTTAACTGACTTCAAAAATTGGAGGAGGTTCTCAATTCGACTGTATCTTCTATATATGTTACATCAAAACTTTTTATTGGGTGGACCGATTTCGATAATTCTATTTTTAATCGAAAGGTGATGCTTGTCATGTGTTTCCTTTTAAATTTAATTGAGATTTGACAAGCGCTTTTCGAGTTATATCTAATAATGCCTATTTACTTTACTATTTTTTCGCCGACTACGTTGTACTAGGTATACCTCATAACATTTTACTTGGTGTACTGATTTTGATGATTCTTATTTTAATCGAAATTTGATGATTGTTTTGTAGTTCGATTTAAATTTAATCAAGATCTCACGACTACTTTTTGAGAAATCTTTGAAAAAATAGTGATGTAAATAACGCATATTTATTTGACTACTTTTTCGTCTACGTACATATGTTCTATAGGTATATACTGGTCGATGTTGTTCGATTAAATTGGTTTTTTTTCATTTGCGAGCACAGACAGTTATCTTAAAGAACACAGTTTACTTGTAGAGATAACATTGTACCCATTGTGTACGTACAAAATATTTATAGGAATTATTTACACGTCAGCATGCACTATATAATTCCATTTGCTTACAGATTATACTCGTTATAAAGTTAGCATTATATCTATATTGTTACAATTTTATGGAATTTTAATTCCTCTGGTTTTCCATACCTAGCTTATATCACAAGTGTAATCTTAAACATAACATCAAACAAAGATAAACTTGATAAGATTTTGATGCGTATATAATATATAGTATAGGTATATAGTATAGGTATATAGGTACATACTATAAATATTTCTACTATTATGTAATATTCTTAATATTAAGTTATAAGTTTTTATTATCACAATTATTGACGGTATTCTGAGCTATTTTTTCAATAATAGTATCTCAACTTCTAGAGCATTTAACAAGATCAAACAAGTTATTATAACTTTGAAAATTGCGACAACATTCATGTAGGTAGTAGGTTTCACGTGGTGTCGTAAAAACATACAGACAGTAGTACTGAAATAGACATCTAGTAAATAATAATAGCGTTTAATTGTAATGTTGTTTGTAATGTTGTAATGCTGTGTGGTTACGGCATTAAAGAATATAGCCACCCCTCTCTTCCTGTGGGTCTCGTAAGAGGCGACTAAGGGATAGCACAATTCCACTACCACCTTGAAATTTATAAAGCCGATTGATGGCCGTATAACAATCCAACTGCTGGCTTTGAAATAAACAGGCCGAAGACGGGCAGCAGCGTCTTCGGCGCGACACAGCCAGCCCTGCGGTCACCAACCCCCCTGCCCAGCGTAGTGACTATGAGCAAAACACATGAGTTCGCGCCATTTTTGGCGCGAACTTGTGTAGGCCTATGTCCAGCAGTGCACTGCAATAGGATGAAATGACTGAATGATGATGACTGATGAATTGTAATGTCATTAATAGTTTACTATTTATTATTGAATGACGGGCGTACCCCGAATTTTATAAGGGATGGGGCAGAAGATAATACATATACATAGTGTTTTACTCATAACTGCGTTCCTTCAAATGGGGGGTTCTGTAGGTATTATAATATCTCACGTGAAAAAAATTACTAGCACATTTTTAAATTTTACTTTGTCTTAATAAACTTCACACGTAACAGGATAAAAACTAATATTGCGCTATCTATGCACTTATATATGTATTAAATACAAAATATTAAATACAAAATATTGATATGATATATGAATATTGATATGATATATGAATTAAATACAAAATATTTAGATGTAAATGCGTATATATATAACAAAATGGCGTTCTGGTGTGGTGGTATCTGTGCTATGCACGCGCCTAAACATCGACTGTTTGCGGGTTCGATGCCCGCTCGAAATGGATATTTGTATTTGTAACAATATTTCATTCTGGTTTGTCCTTCCTTTGGTCTGTTTCATTGGGTCTCTCCACAATGCCTTTGAGAGCACGTTAAGCAGTCGGTTGCGGATGTTTTCATATAGGTAAATCTGATAGCTGCGATCGACACTCATAGTAGGGAACATATCTGCCAACCCGCAGTGAAGCAGCATGGTGGAATAAGCTCCATTCCTTCTCTTAAATGTATCGTGATCTTCACGTATATGTTGACATATATGAAGTAAAGTTTATTAACAGGACAGGAAGATGCGAACTTATTTATGTTCTAAATATAAGAAAATAAGCATTCACCAATAAAACACTTCTTACTTGTGACAGAAGTCTGCAACGTGCTTATAATATCTGCACAGGTTGCCAGGACCTGTTGCAGAGGAGCAGTACCGCGGCTGGTCGCACAGGTTGTAGCGACCTTGCTTGCAGAACTCGCATCCACGGCATGGCTGCGTTGGCTCTATAGCCACTCGATCACCGACTGCGAGGTTCGTCACTTCACTTCCCACCTAAAAATTAGCATTTAACGTGTAACTGTTCTGTTATTTTGACGTTGGAATGAAGTAACTGTTAATAATATTGTAAGAAAATATAATTATGTATATATTTTTGATTCTTTTCTTTCCTTACTTGACTGGCTGGTTAATACCGCAACTTTCAGTAACTCTAATTTCAGTGCCGTGATTTCGATTTCCAGTACGAGTCTCGTTAAAATATACACATTTATCATCATCATCATCATCATCACTTCAGCCTATTGCAGTCCACTGCTGGACATAGGCCTCCCCAAGTTCACGCCAGACAGCCTACACCGGCAATCTTACCGAAATCGGCGGTCTAGTGGGCCGGAGGACGTCTCACACTGCGTTTCCCAAGATGTGGTCTCCACTCTTGGACACGTCTGCTTCAACGGCCAGCGTCTTGTGAGACAAGTGACCAGCCCACTGCCACATCAACTTGTTAATTCTGTGAACTATGTCGGTTGCTTTCGTTCTGTCTTGGATAGCCACATTTCTAATTTTATCTTTGAGAGAAACCCCAAGCTTAGCCCATTCCATTGCACGTTGAGCGACTTTAAGCTTGTGGATCATTTTCTTCGTCAGTGTCCATGTCTCGGCGTCCTATGTTAACACAGGCAGGACGCATTGCTCAAAGGCTTTTGTCTTCAAGCATTGTAGAATCTTCGAAGTGAAGACTCGGCGAAGCCCGCCAAACGCCGCCCAGCCCAACCGGATCTTCTTATCGGACTCCTTCTCGAAGTTGTTGCGGCTTAGTTGGATGGTATGGCCTAGGTAAATATAATCCTGAACAACTTAGAGAAGGGTACCATCGACTGATACCGAGACTGACTTGTCGGGAGGACTCGTCTAGGCCGGCATTTAGTCTAGCTCATTCAACGTCTCCGCAAAGATGACGAAATCGTCGGTGAAACGAAGGTGAGAGATGTATTCGCCGTTGACGTTGATGTCTCGTACTCCCCAATCCCCAATCAGTGGTAAACAGTTTGGGCGATACTACATCTATCTGTGTTTGTCTGTCCTATCCTGTTTTACCTCACGCTGGAGGAAAATGGGTCTTGTTCTCTGGTCTTGGATATGAACGGTCATTGTCGCCGCGTACATACATCTCAGTACCACGATATATCGCCAGTCGATATGACATCTCTGCAGAGAGTCCAGGACAGCCCAGATTTGGACAGAGTCGAAGGCTTTCTCGTAGTCCACCAACGCCATACACAGCGGCTGATTATATTATTCTGTCTTTTGTATAATCTGCCAAACAGTATGGATTGTGGTCCACGGTGCTGTAGCCATTTCGAAACCCAGCCTGCTCTGGTGGTTCAAATTCGTTGAGTCTTCTGGCGAGACGATTCGTAACAATCCTCGAAAACTGCTTATAGACGTGGCTCAGAAGAGAGATTGGTCTGAATTCTTTAACGGAGACTTGTCGCCTCTCTTATCTCTCTCTAGAAGAGCACCACCACACTCCTTGACCACGCCCCCGGCGTGGTACCCCGGTGGATGACGGCGTTGAAGAGATACATATTTATCACTGGGTGTATTATTTGTATGTATATTATGTTGTGCCTGTGTTGCTTACTTTAAGAACAGAAGAGGCTGTATGTAAAGCACGTTGAAAAATTAAAATAAATAATAAAAATAAATGATGGATTCCATGTGTACTGTAATATGTTTATACATATTTGTAATAATTGTAAAAATTTAATATTGAAGATGTGCTCTTCGTAGAAGTTCTTCTTCTTTTTATACATATCAAATTGTTGTAGTTTTTAAAGAATCCCAATAGCTTGTACTGTATTTTTATTTTTTATATTAAATTTTTTAGATTCTACATTGACACATTTGGGTATTAATAAAAAATACACATATATACTAAGCACCTTTATTACAACACCTGCACCTTCATGTCCCAAGACAACAGGTTCCGAGAGCACTTCGATACCGCACTTTCCAGTCAAATAAAACTTAAGATCCGAACCGCAAATCCCAACGCAGTTGATCTCTACCAAGACCTCTACAAAACGAAAAATAATGTTTACTATATAATCACGTTAGGATGTTTGATTACGTAAAAGCCAGCAGAAAATAATACGCAATAAATTATACAAATCAAAATAAAATAATAATTTCTATTACTGTTTTAATAATATCTTTAGTTATGTTGATATAATATAAATTACGTACAAGTATCAAACTATATTATATAATATTTTTTTCGCATTAGAAGTTTATTATAAGTTCATACACGATTACCTTTTTCATTAATATCTGGTACCGGCCATTTTTCCTGCAACAATAAGTATTTAAAATATTTTAAATTTAATACAAGATTTTACGGTCAAATTTTAAATAATGGGATTAAAATATTGCGAATAGTTTTAAATTTGATTTAAAATGCTATCTTCTTTTTTCTAAGGACTGTCTTTCAATTAATATTGATTTATTGATTTAGCCTGTAACATCCCAAAGCTGGGCTAAAGCCTCTTTCTTCATGTAAGAGAACCACACTCCCCCACACTGTTACGGGTTACTACTGACTACGGGTTAGTTGATTTAATTAATGTAATTAAAATTATTTTTCTGCGTTTTTCTAATACACTCACCTGTCCAATTATTTGACGACGTATTTTTAACAGTATTTCTTCAAATTTTCAGAGATTCCCTGATTTAGACTAAGTTTTAGAGGTACGTTGACAAATATATCATTAGATCCATAACATTATAGTAATATTGAAGGACTGAATAGTAAGCAATTTTTCAAAACAAAACTATTTAAAAAGGATATTAATTATGTTTACTTACAACTCTTAAATCTTCAGGTCCATACAAAACAGCCGCGTAGTTCTCCATCATTTCACAAACTGCCATTTGAAAAGAATTCCCATTTACGAGATAATTTACTTTTAATATTTTTTTTATCTTATGTTTAAGCAGAATTATATACTGTGTGTTGTTTAAACAAAAGTTTACTATCTTTTTGACGTTGCATATGAATGTTGAGTTAAGTATAAACATCATTATCTAACAAGCGTGATAAATTTCTCAAGTACATATATGTTGGACTCCTGAGCGAAGAATTCAGAAACGTACTATGTATCGTTTATTAAATATGCATTTGGTTAAGATTGAGATATTACTTTGACTTAATTTTGCTGCAAAAATATTTGAACATAATATGACTTATGTTTCTATACGAAACCGATCGGAACCATACACATTTTACCTTATTAAGAACTTATAAGAAAGTAGATTAGAAGCAAGTTTGTATCTTTGTTTTGTTTATTACTGTGTATTTTGTAATTTCAGAAAGCATTGGCAAAAAAAGGAACCATAATTGTACAGTCTACATTCTATATGATGATAATCTTTGACGACGCGTTGGCGCAGCGGTCACAGCACTGACTGTAGCACTGGCGGTCACGGGTTCCATCCCTGCTCACGACGGACATTTGTATGGCCATATACCTAGATGTTTGTCGTGGTCTGGGCGTCTGAGCTTGTGTATTGTATATATTTACGGACCCCTGACACAGGAGAAAATCCTACTGGGTCAGATAGTGTGAAGCGTTTATTTAATCTCGTGGGCAAAACTATTTACTTATTAATTAGGTATTCAATTCCTGCCTTTACTTATACTTCATTATTAGAGATCGTAGATCAATTATATCATCTTTTCGCTACTATCGAATGCGATGATACAATCGGTTATGAGTTACTTACCCAATTAGATCAACTTTTAACAATTAAACTTTCTTTATTTTTATAATTTAATATAACTATCAAGCTCCAGGATAAAAATCATACGATAAATTAAAAAAAAAAAACTAAACTTTTACAATTTAAGCCATATAAAAACGTCTTTTACCTATCAATTACCAATTCCAAAATATTGCTTTGGAATGTAAAACACTCTTGCAGGTATAAATATAGACTGACATTTGAATTGGAAAAACCCTATAGAGAAAACTGTCGATAAGCTATCTAGTTTCACATATGCTCTTTCAGAGTTTAAAATATTTACGGACATAAAGACAGCACTGTTCACTTTTTACGTGTACGTGCCTGGGTGCGCTACAGCTGACGCTCGGGGTTAGCAGCAATGATGTTCACAGAGTTTTTACATTGCAGAAATAGCAGCAAACAGGGCAGAATAGTTATTCATATTCTTGCTCTTCTTTTACTTCTTTGAATCCTAAGCTCTTAAATGTAGATCCAATGACCAGCTGCAGAAACTATTTTAATAAACGTAATATTTTAAATTCGACATCCCTGTACATATATGAAAATGCTCAGGTGTGATTGTTTCCCTGAGTATTCTCGATCCGAAAATCCAAGAAGAAAAACAAAATGAGCTCGATTTCAAAACTAAAAATGGTAGGCAACAATGCAAGTTTAATATTTATAAAAAGTTTAATAAAAAAAAAAAAAAGATTTCAAAAATAGACTTAAAAGGTGCATAAATGTTAATGCAAGTTGCAGGTACAGCATTAATTATACCTATTATTATAGGTAAATGATCTCATTAAAATTGTTATAGCTATTGATTCGAGTTTCAAATAACAACGAATTTAAAGAAGTTTCACTTCAATACAACGTATATTAGATCCTTAAGAATTTCGACATGTGTAAAAGGAACGAAATAAAACAAAAATGATTTATTTATAAAAAGTATATAATACAAAACACTTTTGGGGATGTCCTTCAGGACAACGTTTAAACGTCTATAGTATGTAAGTCTACACTCTACAATATTAAGTCTGTACAAGTTTGCAAACATGTTTTATACAAGTTTCTTTTTTAATATAATTTTAATTGCTCTTTCTATTTGTACTCGGCATAACATGACATGGTGACAGTAATATTGATTACAGACTGATTTTATCAAAATGTAAATTAAGCTTTAATGGCTGTACATAATTTTCAACTTTTCTAAATGAATATAGACCATAATAAATAATAAAATTGTTAAAAATTTCCTGCTACTGATTTAAAAATGAGAGATTTATAAACATGATAAAACCAACAAAATTTCTTGTAAACGTTTTCATATTAGCAGTTTCAATAAAAACATTTGTATTGATTAAAAAAAAAATAATGCCGTGCCGTACCTTCATGCTTGGAGTTACCTCGTATATTTAATACTTTGATATTTCTTTGATATTCTTTCACCGCATTGAACATTTTTGGGCCAGTCACAATACTTTTTATAGGGATTGTAAAGCAAATTTTCAGGGCATTTGAAAGTAACGGGTTTTCCATTTTCACATTTATAAAACTGATTACAAATTTCATGTGCAACTAAAATCCCATCTGATTCTTTTTCAGCGCAAATCGAGGGTGCCTCACCAGGATTGCAATTACATGAACTACCACCATCTTCACCACCACCAACTTCATCACCACCGTCACCAGAGCCGTCATGGTCACCGGGACCTTCATTGTCACCGGGACCATCATTGTCACCAGGGCCTTCGTTGTCCTCATCTGGAACAATTCTTTCACCGCATTCAACATCGCTGGGCCAGTCGCAGTACTTTTTGTAGGGATTGTAAACCAAATTTCCAGGGCATTTCAAAGCGACGGGTTTTCCATTGGCACATTTGTAAAATTTATTACAGTGTTCGTGTGCAATTAAAACTCCATCTGAATCCTTTCCAGCACAAATCGACGGTGCTTCACCAGGATCGCAATTACATGGACCACCACCGTCTCCGCCATCTCCACCTTCATCACCACCACCGCCGTCACCAGGGCCGTCATTGTCACCGGGACCTTCATTGTCACCAGGGTCTTCGTTGTCCTCATCTGGAACAATTCTTTCACCGCATTCAACATCGCTGGGCCAGTCGCAGTACTTTTTGTAGGGATTGTAAACCAAATTTCCAGGGCATTTCAAAGCGACGGGTTTTCCATTGGCACATTTGTAAAATTTATTACAGTGTTCGTGTGCAACTAAAACTCCATCTGAATCCTTTCCAGCACAAATCGACGGTGCTTCACTAGGATCGCAATTACATGGACCACCACCGTCTTCGCCATCTCCACCTTCATCACCACCACCACCGTCACCAGGGCCGTCATTGTCACCGGGACCTTCATTGTCACCAGGGTCTTCGTTGTCCTCATCTGGAACAATTCTTTCACCGCATTCAACATCGCTGGGCCAGTCGCAGTTCTTTTTGTAGGGATTGTAAACCAAATTTCCAGGGCATTTCAAAGCGACGGGTTTTCCATTGGCACATTTGTAAAATTTATTACAGTGTTCGTGTGCAACTAAAACTCCATCTGAATCCTTTCCAGCACAAATCGACGGTGCTTCACCAGGATCGCAATTACATGGACCACCACCGTCTCCGCCATCTCCACCTTCATCACCACCACCACCGTCACCAGGGCCGTCATTGTCACCGGGACCTTCATTGTCACTAGGGCCTTCGTTGTCCTCATCTGGAATAATTCTGTCACCGCATTCAACATCGCTGGGCCAGTCGCAGTACTCTTTATAGGGATTGTAAACTAAATACCAAGGGCATTTCAAAGCGAAGGGTTTTCCATTAGCACATTTGTAAAATTTATTACAGTGTTCGTGTGCAACTAAAACTCCATCTGAATCCTTTCCAACACAAATCGACGGTGCTTCACCAGGATCACAATGACATGGACCACCACCGTCTCCACCATCACCACCTTCATCACCACCACCACCGTCACCAGGGCCGTCATTGTTACCGGGACCTTCATTGTCACCAGGTTCTTCGTTGTCCTCATCTGGAACAATTCTGTCACCGCATTCAACATTGCTGGGCCAGTCGCAGTACTTTTTATAGGGATTGTAAACCAAATTTCCAGGACATTTCAATGCGACTGGTTTTCCATTGGCACATTTGTAAAATTTATTACAGTGTTCGTGTGCAACTAGAACTCCATCTGAATCCTTTCCAGCACAAATCAAGGGTGCTTCACCAGGATTGCAATTGCATGAACCATCACTGTTTCCACCAGTGCCATTGTCATCACCAGAACTAGTATTATTATCACCGGGCTTTGGTTTATCTTCAGGAACCAGTCTTCCACCACAATCTACATCGTCACGCCAAATGCATTCTTGTTTGTCTACATCAAATAAAAGATTCGACGAGCATTTCATTTCAATTAATGCTCCATGGGTGCATTGATAGAATTTGTCACAATTCGGGTGAGGATTAAGTTTCTCATAATAATAATCTACTGGACACCCATTTTCATTTAGCTCTATATCTTCTCCGTTAGCTAAACAGAGTGCGCAAACCAGTATGGCTGTGACTGAAACAAAAAAAAGAATGTTTAATATTTGTACACAGAATTTTTTATATTTATTTACATTGTACTACTATATGTACTATGAAGAACTTGCTTATTCATCTTAAATATATTGATGAGATGAGATCTTGTATATACATATCATCATTACAGCCTGTACAGTCCACTGCTGGACATAGGCCTCCACAAGTTTACGCCAAAAATAACGTGAACTTATGTGTTTTGCCCATAGTCACCACGCTAGGCAGGCGGGTTGGTGACCGCAGTACTGGCTTTGTCGCACCGAAGACGCTGTCGCTCCAGTCTTCGGCCTGTGTATTTCAAAGCCAGCAGTTGGATGGTTATCCCGCCATCGGTCGGCTTCTTAAGTTCCAAGGTGGTTGTGGAACCTTGTTATCCCTTAGTCGCCTCTTACGACACCCACGGGAAGAGAGGGGGTGGCTAAATTCTTTAGTGCCGTAGCCACACAGCACCGATAATGACAATAGTTTCAGTGATTTTAAATGTAGGTTATTGTAAAGGTACATATTTCCTCGAAATTAGGAACTGTCCCTTTCATAAATTACTACGTCCCTTTCAATACAGTCCATTATGAAAGGGACAAATTACACATTTTTTAAAGCTGCGAAAATAAATAACTAAGAATTGATTAATGACAATTATTGCATTTCATTTCAATAGTTTAATAATAAACGCTTCCTATTCGACTCCAACCTATTCCAAATATTTTCTCATATACATATAAAAACAAATATTATTACTAGACATAAAAAAAACAGTGAATAAAATGAGTAAGACCTTTTTATACGAAACTAGCTGCCCGAACAGACTTAGTTTTGTCAAAAGTTAATGGTAAAAAAAATCTTTAATTTTTTTTGTATTAAAACTTTCCTGGAACATAAAAAAAAAAAATTAGTCGAACTATTCTCGATTTATGCGCTTAGAAAGATTCATTTTTATTTATACAGATTTATTTACATTTGACTTAGGACTATTAAAATGGTATTTATTTAATTATTTAATCTTTATTACATAACATAACATGACATGTTGCGCAAAAGGCGGACTTAAAGTCTTACAGCATTATCAACCAGTCAACATTAAGACATACAAAATAAAAAATAACAGCGTTGTGGGAGGTTTTCACAATAATAAATAATATAAAACAAATGGAAGTAGTAATAAAAACAATAAATCAAGAAAAAAAATTAAAAATTATTTTTGAAATATAGTACGCATTTACTTACGACCACAAATATACATACAACCATATATTTATAGGTACATACATACGTACATAACAACAAAATAAAAAACATCCATACAGGAATGAATATATCGATACCTCGGGGCTCAAAGGGCGTAACCGCCATTTTGGCGAAATTGACTTTTTAATGCAGCCTTACTTATTTTTTTCTCCTCTATCGATCTGTATATTTAAAGTCTTCCTATTTGCCAAAAAGTGACCTATTTTTTGTAGAAAATAAAACATATTTTTTCAGTTTTTGTGTCGTAACAGCAATCATTGTTAATAATCATAAACGTGATGGGAGTAAACGACACAGTAGATGATACGAATATTCTTACGCGGTGCTTAAGCCCGAACATAACCATTTCTAAAGAATCAACTTACCAGATACACCCTTAAACATTTATGTACTCTAAAATAAAATGACACATACGTCTAACAATTATCCCTTAATTGGTCAACCATATCTACCTATATATTATGTGATTGCGAGAGCTTTGCTTGTGATTGTGATTTCTTGATTAAGGGTCATTAATGTTTAAGTTAAACGTTATAGTGTGATAATATTTTTAACCAAATTTAATATTTCTTGTTTTGTAAGTGCAGGTACCTAAGTTTTGATCAATTTATTAAATGTATGTGTAATGTTAATGGTTCCACAGTCTATTATTGACTAAAATTGTTTAAATAATATGTAACGCAGGTGACGCAAAAATTATTGAATTTATCACTGTCCCTGAATCCTATTCAGAAATTTATTTTGTTTATGCACTTATTTTTCTCATTGTAAGATAGATTTTTTAATAGTAGCAGTTGTTTTATTAGCCTCACAGATTATTTGTTTATAATCAATATGTTTGTCAAACATTCGTTATTCATGGATGGTCAAATTTTAATGAGTCTGCTGTTTTAGTAGGTAGGAATACTTAAGATTACCTAATAACTTTTACCAAAAGACTTCATAAATAAAATATAATTGATCTCAAGAGTTACTTGTATTTAAACGGTTTTATTTAGCTCACCCCGTTTGTTTTATTTTTTATTTCTATACATTTTAAACAGACGATTAGACATTAGCGCAAAATTTTGTAGCGATACCTAAGTACTTGCCATTTCAGTACAATTTAGTTTTAATCGTTCATTCTGCTTTACGTTAATAGGATGTTTCGTTACAACTGAAATGATATAAAAATAAGAGTATTTTTCTTACTTTGTTTAATAAACAATATTTTCAATAACAAGTGAATTTTATTTATCATTTTTTTTATAATAAATGAGTTTTGGAATAGGTTTTAGATAGGTTAGGCTATTAAGTAAAGATAAAATCAATAATTAGGTATTTGTATAATTAATTAGTTATCTGAGTCGATAAATGGTAATAAAATCTATAAAAAGGTTAATAAAGTACATAATTATATACAAAAGTTAATAAAGTTCATAAAAATTGCACTTAAATCGATTACCTAAATGAAGAAAACAAAGCAGCTGTCTACAAACTGATAGAAATAGTGAGAAAATTGACCGTTACAACCATAGATTATACACTTATATACGGTTACAACCATCACTAATCAAATATCCATTGATTTTTCGGGCGTAAACGCCCCAATCATTCGATTTTCCGAGGCGTATAGACAAGCTATTTTTGTTACTTTTAAATTTATTTGAAATATAATTATACAAAGTTCTGCATCAAAAAAAAAATAAAACTTTTGGTCCTAGAATGGTTTATTTAGGACAATAATCGAGAAAGTTATGTCGAAAATATTTTTTGTTTTTTTGTTTTTTGGCTCTCCTGTAAAATCGAGTTTTGGTGCTTACGCCCTTTGAGCCCCGAGGTATCGATATATTATGATATGTGATCGATTAATCAATCTTAATAGTAGGGATAAAATGGGGAAGAAAATTTGTTTAAAAATTTCTCTATAGACCAGGGCTTATGCCTTTGAAAATAGACAGAGGTAACCGTTTTTACTATTAAACTCCCTCCCTACCACCCACCACTTCCCGACCTCTTGGAGTGTCTGTTTGTAATATTAAAATAACCGCTTGTAACTAAATTCATAATTATGTATGTATACACAGTGGTACATATTATACAAAAATAACATTTTTTACAATTTTTGTCTGTCTGTCTGTCTGTCTGTTTGTTCCGGCTAATCTCTGAAACGGATGGGCCGATTTTGACGGGACTTTTACTGGCAGACAACTGATGTAATAAGGATAACTTAGGCTACTTTTATTTTAGAAAGATTTATTTAATAACTTGCGAACTGAACAATAATTTTTTTGTTAAATTCCACGCAGAAGTCGCGGGCACAGCTAGTCTCATATGAAATTAATATTTTTATTATTAGATTTTAAAAATTTTAAGTATGAAATTGATCATCGTGTCATCTAGACGTAAAAAGGAAAAGTAAAAACAAAAAATATTTTAAAAGTAGAAAACGCTCTTTGAGTGACGAAAACATCGACAAGTACTCGTAATACAACGTAGGTAAACAAAAAAAATAGTCTAGTAAATACGCGCTATCAAAGATTAGTCAAAAAGTTGTTATCAGATCTCGATTAAATTTAAATATGACCGCATGATAAACATCATCTTTCGATTAAATTAATAATCATCAAAATCGGTACACCCAGTAAAGAGTTATGCGGTATAATACAACGTAGGTCGACGAAAAAATAGTCAGTAAAAACGCATTATTAGATATAACTAGAAAAGTTGTTGTTAGATCTCAAATAAATTTAAGTAGGACCAATATAACAACCACCTTTCGATAATTTTTTTTTTGTCGAAATCGGTACATAAAAAAACAGTCGAATTGAGAACCTCCTCCTTTTTTGGAAGTTGGTTAATAATTAAGATATATTGGAAATACTTCTTAATGAACTATTTTAAGCTACAACTAATAATATTAAGCAACAAAGAAATAAAAACAATACCTTTCATCGTATTTATGAGAATAATCACTAGTTTTTCTCCAATACACTAAAACTGGCTTAAAAGTGACTAATACATAAAAACGTAGGAGGGTGCATGTTTATATATAAAAATATTATCTTACAATATCTTTGATTAAGAATATGATTTCTTTGAATTTTATTATCTGATATGATCTATTTGATAAAAAAAATAATTAAAAACTGTAAAGTACTACAGACCTGATTGAAATAATAACAAAATACGATTATAACCATATTTATATTCAATTTTAATTAATTTAAATATCTTATGTCTTATTAGGTTTATATAGCTGTAACTCCTTTTGATAGTTTTTTTTTTGTCCCCGTAGTTATTCCACATTATGTTAACTCTTCAAATTCTTCTTAAGCGATTTACAAACTCATTAATAAATTCTAAGGTTTTCTATCAGACTGATATTTTTGTTCTTTTTATGCTAGTTTCAGGAGTTCCAGAAATACCAGTTTTATTAAAAACCATAATGTAGATAGATGACATGGTAAGCAAATGAGTTTAATAGTAATCTTTTGTCCGTTGTTCCTCTAGCCAATATTTAGAATATACCCTCTAAAAACCTCTAAAAATCCGATAGGAAAACTATCTTTTGTTTGGGAAGGTTTTTGTTATGACAGTTTTGTTTCGTCTCAATTAATTTTGAGAAAAAAAAATAACACCGAACGTGAACAATAAAAAATATCAAAACAAAACTTATACTACGATTGTGCAATTGTATAGCATTATAGACCGCGTTGATTAGCCGATTAGACTATGGTATAATCGGACAAGTGACAAATACCCCTGTATGTAGGTATAACAAAAAGGATATACTTAGTCACTCGCTCAGTTTTTGTGGAATTGCATTTGTTGTAATTTATAATGAAATAGTTGTTGATAATTTTATTTCAGATTATTATTTAGCAACTGTTATCTTTATTCGTTTAAACTATTTTACGCAAAGAAGTTCGCCATTGAAGTAAAAGACAGAATTTTACCAGCAATGGGGCTTTTGCGAGTGTGTACGGTTTCGCACAGACATAAATCAAAAAAGTTTAGGCTGTTTCTCTCTGATTCGTATATATATCTAGCTGTTGCCCGTGACTTCGTCCGCGTCAATTTCTGTTATTATGATCGCAATTAAGAAGTTTTTAAAAGAATATATTTTAAAGTACTTCTGTGTAAATGATATTTTTAGTTTTATTTTCTTGTAGCAGAAGAACATACTAATTTTCTTGATACCCGAGTAGAAATTTTTTCGTCTTCCTTAAAAGGACCGGACCAGGCATGCCTGATAAGACATGTAACGCAGATGATTGGTCTGGACCTGATCAGGATGAGATGAGATTTCCTGATCGGGTCCAGATCAGGAAATCTCATCTCATCCTAATCAGCCGGTTCGGGCCGGTCCTTTTAAAAAACACGAATGTATTTCTATTCTTGAAAAAAAAATTTTACAAAAAAAATGCGAATTGATACTATAAATATGATACTTAACATAATTATTATGATATTTATTTCCGTTTATTTTTTCCAATGTATTATTTATTTATGTTTTTACTTTAAATATTAATTATTTTTATTTATTTTTATGTTATTAATTAACTATTATTATTAATTAAATTTTATTTATTAACTTCTATTAATTAACAATCTTCTATTACTTACGACTGCTCCACTGTGTAGAAATGGACTCCCTGTTAAACTGTCCTGATAACTGTATATATACTAAGTGCGCTTAAAAACATTAATAGCGCGATTCAGGCTCAGTTCGCGTAATTTCTTTCAGGCTATCGTGATCTAGACCGGATAGGGTCCTGTTCCAGTATGCCTCATCATACTTGATTATATTTTACATCAGGCTATCCTGATCAGGACCGGACCGGGTCCTGATCCAGTATGCCTTACCATACTTGATTATATTTTAAATCAGGCTATCCTTGTCTGGACCGGACCTGGTCCTGATAGAGCTTGCGTGCGTCTGCGACCCTGGGTGTCCCGAATCTGTCTTCCACGTCCTCCTGGAGTGCCCAACTTTTGCCTATGAGAGACTGCGTTTCCAATGCCAAACTGGCGTAGCACTGAAAAAAGAAACGCTAAGTGAAATTGTTAAAAACGGAAAAGTCAGACCGCTGTTCCTGCAGTATTGCAGTAAAATAGTCATAGATGTAAATAATAGAAATAGACACTAAGAAATTATGTTAACTTAATATAGTGGTATATTTAGAGTAACATAAGCAATTAATGTATATAAGTAGGAACAGTTATAAGGCAAGATATCTTTAATGTAAAAATAGTTGGAATTTTGCATGAAGATAGTTATAAATTGTAAGATATTAATAAGTATAATCATAATTGAAAGGTTAGCTAGAATAAGTGCCTCCATAGGTTGAAGTTACAAATTAGCGAAGTAACTGTGTGAATCTTACGTTATAAAATAGAAACAAGAATTATTGTAAATGAAAATTATGTATATAAAAGATAAAAATAAGATAAAAAGTATAAATAAAAATATTATGCGCAAACCCCAATCATTTTCCCGTGTTAAAAAAAATGGTATAAGAAACAAAATTAGAAATCAGGACTAGCGTAGATGGGAATCCACCCAGTGTGTGAATGTGGAAGAATGAAAGAAAGAAAATTAGTATGCAGTATGAAAGTGGGAGAAGAATAAATGCAAGAACTGGTATGAACGAGTAGCTTAAGTAAGGACTCCGATCCCCATGTCGAAGGTGTAGAATAAAAAAAAAATAGAGCTTGCCGGATCTGGAATGCCTTATTCTATCTTGATCCGGTCCAGATACATGATCTGGTTGAACCTGACCTTTTTTCTAGTCGGTTGAAAAGCAGTCTTGACGTAAATCGATTCCTACACATTTAAATATTTGCTCCTGTGATTTATTAATTGTTACGACAAAAGATAACTTAACGGATTTAAATTTTGGATTCTTTCGGAAATTGGATTCTTTTAAAATTTAAGGTTAAATCATTTGGAATCATCGGGATGCGAGGTATATAACACTGTTTGACCAACTGTTGGACCAGTCAAAACGATTGCTACGATCACGTTGCGCAGAAATTCGACTTGAAATCGGGTCCCGTTACATAAATTTGGTGGTTTAAGATTTCTAAGTAAAATTATTGGGGCACATATTTTTAAATTGAGGGAATGTGGGGAAAGGCCACTCAGGCCACAAATAATTAAGAAACTCCTGTGGGTAACGGACCGCATCTTCTTGATCCATTACATTATCAATAGACGTGTAGGTAACTATATTTCCTGCCTCCCCCTCACCCACCGGCCTGCGCAGCGTCTTGTCTTGCGCATCATGCGCGCGTGTTAATTTTGTTGTGGAGTGATTTTAAAGTTGTATTATCTTCTAAGATGTAAATTGAAATAAAGTGATGTCAAGGACAATTTTGTTTACAATTAAATACTCTTAATCAACAATACATTTATTTGGATAAGGATTAATAATATGTTGATAAAATTCGTTGGTAAATAATTGGCATTAATGCATTAATTTCGACCAAATTTGATTACCATAAAAAGGTTATAGTGTCAATCTTAAAAGATAGATATACTGTCGCGAACATTTTTTTTTATAACAATTACCTGCAATTACTATTGAAAATATTTATTTATGTGTATATAAAAATATTAGATTTTAATCTATGGAGAAAGATAAGATCAAATTTTTACTGAAATGCATTGCTATCGAAATTTCCAGCTATTTTTGTGTTGTTGATAACCTAGCAAATAGCAAATGTGTGAGCGAAGCTACCGCCAGAAGAAAGACCAAGAAAATCAAAACTCAAAACTGTTTTCTGGTCAATTCTTAGATTTTCAGCTAGCTATTTTCAAAAATGCCATCACGTTTAACTGGGCGACCAGAGCGTAATGCATCTTTAACATCAAAATTTTCTGACCAAAAACGCTTAAACAATTTTGTGCTACTCTTACTTCATTGCATTAGGTCCATAAATGTGAAAATGTTTTTAACGGCTTGAGTCGCATTTTTACCCTTTTTTAAGGTAAAACTTTGAAATGTACTGAATTTCTTCGTCAGTTTCACCCATTTAGCGGACAGAAAAACAAATGAAAATTGGCGGGAAACCGTTCTTTACTTTTTATTTGCATTTTTAAAATGTCAAATTTTTATGGTGTCAACACCAACCAGTTACAAACAATACGACCAAAAAGATTTTTTTTGCCTTTTTTTTGCTAGCCAATACGTAAAGACTTTTTCCCCGAATTATTAGATCTGTGTTTTTATAGTCTATTTAGTTATCATGGCGTATCTGCTATCAGCAAGTTCAATCGGCAGTACTCAATATTGACGTAGAGGTGGCGTTTTCTGAAGTGACGAAGAAGCTGAACAAACACATTCTAATTACATCATCGATGGGATCAATTAAAATCGGGATAAATATTTTTCAGTAAGAAGACAAGTCTTAGATACCAAAAGCTAGTTATCGCTAACTACCACAAACTACTGTTTTGTTCAATTCACTGATTAGAAAATTTGTAGGTGGTCAATATAACGAACAATTACTTCCGTAAGTATCAAATATTAAATTAGTAGTTCGTTATCGTTAAAATTAATTAGAATATCATGTTTCTAAATAATATTATGTTTTAATTATTATATTAATAGCTATACGTTTTAATTACACAGCTATTTACCGTACAAGTAGATATGTATAATAACAAACTATTGTAACTTTTACAAAAAAATCACAAAACGAACAAAAAACTTAACCGAACATTCCTCAAATACTAAAATCTAATTAAATTAATCAATAACGGATAATATAAAAATCAAAAATTATTCTAGCAGATTCTGATAAGGGATCCTAGAATACTTTGCACGGTCTCGATATCGAACAAACAAAGTTTTAAATTCCTAAACAGTACTTATCTCTGACTACCATATGACTGACTATCATACTAGTATTTTTTACAACCGCTCGGTGTAGTCGTCTAAAACACCGACGCTTTGCGGGTTCGATTGCCGGTCGGTATGGACATTTGTATTCGTACAAATATTTCTTTTTGGTTTGTATGTCTGTTTTTGTGGGTCTTCCCATCGTGCCTCAGATAGCACGTTAAGATGCCGGTCCCAGTTTATATCATAAATATCTGATAGCGATCGTTACTCATAGTAGGGAATATATCTGCCAATCCGCATTGGAACAGCGCAGTGGATTAAGCTCAAATTCTTCTTCTTCATGGAGAAATAGGCCTATGCCAAGCAGCGAGATGTTACAGGCTGAATCTAAATTTTTAACCGACTTCCAAAAAAGGAAGAGGTTCTCAATTCGACTCTATTTTTTTTAATGTATGTAACTTCAGAACTTTTGACTGGGTGGACCGATTTCGACAATTTTTTTTTTTCATCGAAAGGTGGTGGGTGTCAATTGGTCCCATTTAAATTTATTTGAGATCTAACTACTACTTTTCGAGTTATATCTAATAATGCGTTTTTACTTGACGCTTTTTTCGTCGACCTACGTTGTATTATACCGCATAACTTTCTACTTGATTTTGATAATTCTTTTTTTGATAAAAAGAAGATATTCCTAGTTTGGTACCATGATAAGGAAACCAGGATTTGATGATAAGATCGCAGAGAAATCGGGGAAACTCTCGAAAATCCGCAATAACTTTTTACTAGGTGTACTTGACTATTTTTTCGTCGATCTACGTTGTATTACTCGTGGATGTAATTGAAGTAAGTTTTTTTTTGTTTGCGAGCAAACACAATTATTTTAAACAATGACATCGAATGAAGTTTTCATATGATATGTGTGATCAAAATAGTATATCTATGTAGACAGTATGTGGGCATAATACTATTTCAATTATAAAAGTATCTATCTATCTATGTAGTATGTGGGCATAATACTATTTCAATTATAAAAGTTGAACAGTTTAAAAAAAATTCACAAAAATGCAACAAATTATGCACTTTTCTTAAGGTTTTAAGATATACTATTTGAATTATTTGCGGCAGATAAACTTGCAAAGAAAATTTTAAGATAAGATCGATAATATATATATCAAATCGAAATAATATATATTGTTATGATAAGTACCTAATAAAAAATCATGATTTCAGATTTCGTTACATGATAAAGGAAAGATATCTATCGTATTATTAATGTATTCAGTGAAGACCATTATCAAAGATTATATTGCAACTAGCTACTGCCCACGGCTTTGCTCGTCTACAAATTGATCACATTTACGAGGTGGTGCTAAAGTAGTGCCTAATTACTATATTACAATAATTTAGAAACTTTTTGTATAGATACTACATTTTTGCATCGGCTTTCGTGCGCTAGAAATAACAAACTGCTTACACACAGCAGCCTTTCGCAGTCCACTACTGGACATAGGCCTCCACAAGTTCACGCCAGAAATGGCGTGAACTCATGTGTTTTGCCCATAGTCACCACGCTGGGCGGGCGAAACAAACTGCTTGCAGAGCTCGATCGCAATCAGGCTACGTAGAACAGTCGTGCGAAAAACGGACTTCTTTTGTATAGTGTTCATTTGTACTTCTAACTCCCAGTATGACAAAAAAAAACGATAATTATATTACTCTATTTATTTTTAATCACTACCTGACGGCGTCTATGAATTAAAGCGAATAATATAATACTTGTACTTAATTTTAAAATCAGTCTAAAAATAAAAATTAATACAAAAAAAGACGTAGTTTTATACAAAATATCTCGACTTTTATCACCAACATCAACTATTGAGTTTCAAAAATGCTGAAATACACATTTATGTATTTGTGATCAAAACCTAACCTTCATCAATGATGAGCTCCTACGCTTACCTGTATACGAATTCTCAACCCCCATTACACCCTCTTGGGTGTAGAAAAGGGAAAATAATCATATCTTAAATCATAAATCGAAATAGTAAATGAGCCAAAATATAGTCCGATTCCTAAAATATCATCGATACATATAATAAAAATGTAACGGGTCGCACGTGGAAGATATATGAGAAAAAATATTATTGGAACCTTTATCAACGCAAATAGCACTCAAAACAATGATTGTTAGAATTTTTGTCGGTTTGTCTGTTGTCAGTGCGTTTGTGCACGCTAATCTCAGAAACGGTATGTGTTTTTCACTAATATATTGTGGTAAGCTTTACTTAACATTTAATTTTTGTTTTATGTCAGTCGGTTCATAAATAAAAATAGTTATTATGCCAATTTAAAGAATCATGTTGAACATTTAAATATCTAAAACGCGGACGAAGTCGTGGGCAAAGTATCAAACATTTTGTGCTGTACATTTAAAATATATTAATACGGTAGTCCTTCGAAACTTTGAGGCATGAAACTCGGAGGCATAAAATTGAAGGATAAGTCAAATCATTCTCTCTTTGTGCATGTCTCCGACTGCATGTTATGTACGACGTTGCATAAAGTTTCGAAGGACTACCGTATTAATATATTTTAAATGTACAGCACAAAATGTTTGATATTGATTCTATTTATTTCGCTGACTTTGCGTGCATATTGAATTTTTATCTTGTTCCAGCTTTTTCAGTTGTTTTTCTATTAGTTGTTCTTCACGCAGGCAGGTTTTTTGTTTTTTTTTTAATTATTATTTTATTTATCGTTCAATTTCGAACAAGCCGTGTACGAAATTTATCCGTTTATTATATGTCAAATTATCCTCGGAAATTATTCTGTAACAAGATGCAACAATGACTTGAATTTAAATTTCAAAACATAATCTATACAAATAAATAAATTTAGTATCTGTTTGTAATATTAAAACCACCGATTTACTAAATGCATATGGAAGTATGCACAGTACGTATACCATAATAACATTTTTTAAATTTTGGTCTGTCTGTCTGTTTCGCTTCAGCCTGTAATATGCCACTGCTGGGCATAGGCCTCTTTCCCCATGTAGGAGAAAAATCAGAGCTTAATCCACCACGCTGCTCCCATACGGGTTGGCAGATATATTTCCTACTCTGAGTAACGATCGCTATCAGGTGTATATGATAACAAACGGGACCGATGGCTTAACGTGCTCTCCGAGGCACGGTGGGGAGACCCACAAGGACTGCACAAACACCCAGACAACGGCAAACATTTATATGGCCAATACAAATGTTTGTCATGTGCGGGGATAGAACCCACAACCGTGAGCGCAACAGCCACAAACCAGTGCTGTGACCGTTGTGTCAATGCATCGTGTCTGGCTGTTTATTCCAGCTAATCTCTGAAGCGCCCGCACCGATTTTGATGAGACTTTCACTGATATATAGCTGATGTAATAAGGAGTAACTTAAGCTATATCTATACAAATAAATAAAATTGGAGTGTCTGTTTGTCATATTAAAATAACCGCTTTTTACTAAATTCATATGTATATATACACGCTACATATACCAAAATGTCCCGGTCTGTTTGTTCTGGCTAATCTCTGAAACGGCTGGACTGATTTTTATGGGACTTTCACTGGCAAATTTTTACGAAATTTATTTATTTTATACGAAGTCGCGGGCACCGCTAGTCCTTGAATAAAGATGACAAATGAGAATTCCTCTGAAGTTTTGTGTCGAAATTTATCCTTAAAAAAACTGTAGTATCATTAACAATAATCCTCTCGTGATTTAATAAAAAAGGGAACTTGTTGTAGGAAAGGCTGTGTAGTCCAAAAGTCATATTTCAGATAAGATACAGAAATATAATAGTATTTTGATAACAGTTAACAATTTATGACCGTGGATAATTGCAGTCGGCTAATCATCGATCTTTATAATGCATTTTATTATCATTTATGTTGAAATAAATACAATAAAATGTGTTTATAGACTTTTTTGTTGTTCGTTTGATTGTTTTGTGTCATTCGCCTTAATCACTTAGGAAAATTTGCGATGATTAACAAGTACCAAAAAGTATGTTATTACGAAACCCAACTATTAAATATTAATAACTTCGTACTTCGTTACAATAATGCATATATTCATGTACATACGTAGACACTATAGTTATTATAATGTTATTTTAAATTTGATCGATTGTTTGATTCAGCCTGTAACAACATCCCACTGGCATAGGCATCTTTCTCCATGCAGGAAAAACGTCGGAGCATAATTCACCACGCTGGTCTACTGCGGGTTGGCAGATATGTTTGTGATAAAATTACTGCATATAAAATTTACATAATTTGATTAGATTTCCATTTTTAACAATTTTGAATTTACGATAAAAATTTAAATATATTAAACATACGAATACTATCGTCTATTTCTAAGATAGGCAAATTAATGACTGTGTTATAGGTACAGCCAACTGTGGATAAATATTTATTTTTAATATTATAAAGCGGAAGTGTTTGTTTGTTCGTTTGATTCTTAAACGCGCTTATCTCAGGAACTACTTGGTTCGAATTGAATAATTGTTTTTATGTTGGATAGTCCATTTATCAAGGAAGGCTAAAGGCTATATAAAATCACGCTACGGTCAATAGGAGCTGAGCATTAAAAGGGAAATGTTACGAATACAAGAAAAAAAAAACATTTATATGCGAGCTTCCGTTGCGTGCGCTGCGTAAACGATTAAAGTTACTGAAAAATTATTTAAGACGGAATTGATCGCCATTAAAAGTTTTAAAATAAGTCTGTGGCAATATAAATGTCTCTATTTTTTAAGGTATCATTATAATCCTTCTTACTTTTAATCAAGTTTCAAATAATAATGCATTATTTGCGAAGGTGGTTTTATAGAAATGATATAAATCTTTATCCAAATAAGTACATCACAAGTATTTCTTTTTGAAAAAAAATTGTCCTTCTCATCACTTGATATCATTCCATACATATATATCATATTTTTAAATTATATCCGCGAGGAATTTAATTAACTATCACAAAAAAATAAAGGATAATTTCATTACATTATTATTTATCAGCCAAGCATATGAATTCTTACGAATGAAAAATACTTCAATTAACAAGGAAAGTTTATGAAGATAAACTATGTCTTTTACAGTATTAAATTTGGACGCATCATTGAAATAAAAAAATAAAACGACTCGCCTTTGCAAGTTGCCAGTGTTAGTAAGTTTAAAAATATCTTAATTTAATATGTTTTTTATTCAAATTAACGCGGGTAAAACAACAGAGCATTGCTAGTATAAATATATATAATGTACTGTAACGCAATTCTTAGTACATCCGTCTTATTAAAAACATCCCGCAGGAAGATTTGGGTTTCAAGATCATGTACATAAATGCCGCGAATAGCCTCTGGTAATATAATTACTGTTTCAACATCTGTAGCAATATCCCACAGTAACAGACCGTAAGGCATTAACAATATGGAAATTTGTATCTAGCTAAATTATATTAATCGAGCAATAGCAACGTGTTGGTCGGTTGACGAACTTTCATAAACGCGAATGCTAGGTCTGCCAGTTAAAGATGACAAATGAGAATACCGCTGTTTGAAATATCGAATCCAAATTTAATCCTAAGAAAAGTGTAGTGTCACTTACTATAAGGCTCTTAATTTATTTCTAAATAATAATTCGAATGCTTAGCACGGAGCAACGAAAACACATCGCACTTGGTCGTCTGGGCATTTCTAAATCGAGTTTTTTGTCTTAAAACAATCTTATATTCGCGATAAAACCGTTCAGCGTTCACTTCATCATTATTTACTTTTTCCTATCAACTTTAAATCGATAGTAATAATAAATTGAATGGGTGATATATCATTATTCATCAGCAAATAACACTATATCACAAGTATCCTTATAACAAAATGGCACATATTTATGTACAATATGTTGGAAGAAGGAAATAATTCAAATAAAAAAATCTCCCTTTGGTAGCGTTGAAAAAATTAGTACGCTTATATTGGGACAAATAATGAACTCTTATAGTTTTATTATAAAAATCTTACATTTCTTTATTCAAATAGGTCGACAACCGTTCTTGTACGAAATGTGCTTCGAAGAATACATTACGCTGTCGGTCCCTGTTGTTATCATAGACAGCTTATAGTGATCGTTACTGTAGCGGTAGGCAATAATTATATCCGCAGTGGACCAGCGTGGTGGATTCCAACCTTCTCCTACACGGAGAAAGAGGGTTATGCTCAGCAGTGGATGTTAACAGCTGATTCAATCAAATATATATGTATTATCATAATCGTTTTTGCAATTAAAACGAAATTTATCTAAAAACAATCTTATCAGTTCATTTATAAGTAGCACGTCATATTATATAATATGTATTAAAAATAGGTCAGATCATAAGAGTGACTATTTGTTAATACATATTAATTAGATCCTCAAAAATGTGTGGCTACCACAAGATAACAGAAATCGTTATTCTTTCACCACTTCACTTCACTGTTACCTTTACCGAACTAACTTTTCCTTTTACAAACGAAGTTAGAAAGGTAATAAACAAGAAGTAGTTCTGAATTGTTCTAATTTATGTTCTAAATTATTCTAATTTGTTTATAAAAATAAATGTCTAGAATAATTATTCTACTTCTAAGACAAAACTTGCACAATGTTAAAGTTGCGCCTTCGGAAATGCACTTGAATAAAACGCTCATACACAAAACACAGACAGACAAACGAGCACAAACTTTAAAGCAATTAGTTTTCGCAGATAACGATGCCAGAATTACGTACGTATTTTTTTTAAGACACGGTCGTCTATTCCTATGGTAAGCAACTTTATGCTTGTTTTAGGTAACAGCCGGCTAATATAGTTAAATACATTTTTTGATAAATATACATAGAAATATTACATATATAAATACAAATATTACACCCAGACTCAGGCGGGACTCGAATCCGCAACCCGCGGGGCTGAAAGCAGCACTGAAGCACTACAAACTGCGCCAACAGGCAAGTCAAAAAGTACTTTTTTTAAAATTTCTTGTTTAATAAAGAAAAGTGATAAATTAAACAAGGTATGGTAGCCTAGTATAATGAGATGTGTATTATAATTATTGTTCAACTTGAACAGTTTAGTGTAATAAATATAATGTAACAAATGCGAAAATATAAGTTATATTATAAGTCCGTTCAAATCTATACAAATAAATAAAATTGGAGGTCAGTTTGTAGCAATAAAATAACCGCTTTTTACTAAATGCATATGGATGTATACACGGTACATATACCAACCCTGTCTGTCTGTCTGTCTGTCTGTCTGTCTGTCTGTCTGTCTGTCTGTCTGTCTGTCTGTCTGTCTGTCTGTCTGTCTGTCTGTCTGTCTGTCTGTCTGTCTGTCTGTCTGTCTGTCTGTCTGTCTGTCTGTCTGTCTGTCTGTCTGTCTGTCTGTCTGTCTGTCTGTCTGTCTGTCTGTCTGTCTGTCTGTCTGTCTGTCTGTCTGTCTGTCTGTCTGTCTGTCTGTCTGTCTGTCTGTCTGTCTGTCTGTCTGTCTGTCTGTCTGTCTGTCTGTCTGTCTGTCTGTCTGTCTGTCTGTCTGTCTGTCTGTCTGTCTGTCTGTCTGTCTGTCTGTCTGTCTGTCTGTCTGTCTGTCTGTCTGTCTGTCTGTCTGTCTGTCTGTCTGTCTGTCTGTCTGTCTGTCTGTCTGTCTGTCTGTCTGTCTGTCTGTCTGTCTGTCTGTCTGTCTGTCTGTCTGTCTGTCTGTCTGTCTGTCTGTCTGTCTGTCTGTCTGTCTGTCTGTCTGTCTGTCTGTCTGTCTGTCTGTCTGTCTGTCTGTCTGTCTGTCTGTCTGTCTGTCTGTCTGTCTGTCTGTCTGTCTGTCTGTCTGTCTGTCTGTCTGTCTGTCTGTCTGTCTGTCTGTCTGTCTGTCTGTCTGTCTGTCTGTCTGTCTGTCTGTCTGTCTGTCTGTCTGTCTGTCTGTCTGTCTGTCTGTCTGTCTGTCTGTCTGTCTGTCTGTCTGTCTGTCTGTCTGTCTGTCTGTCTGTCTGTCTGTCTGTCTGTCTGTCTGTCTGTCTGTCTGTCTGTCTGTCTGTCTGTCTGTCTGTCTGTCTGTCTGTCTGTCTGTCTGTCTGTCTGTCTGTCTGTCTGTCTGTCTGTCTGTCTGTCTGTCTGTCTGTCTGTCTGTCTGTCTGTCTGTCTGTCTGTCTGTCTGTCTGTCTGTCTGTCTGTCTGTCTGTCTGTCTGTCTGTCTGTCTGTCTGTCTGTCTGTCTGTCTGTCTGTCTGTCTGTCTGTCTGTCTGTCTGTCTGTCTGTCTGTCTGTCTGTCTGTCTGTCTGTCTGTCTGTCTGTCTGTCTGTCTGTCTGTCTGTCTGTCTGTCTGTCTGTCTGTCTGTCTGTCTGTCTGTCTGTCTGTCTGTCTGTCTGTCTGTCTGTCTGTCTGTCTGTCTGTCTGTCTGTCTGTCTGTCTGTCTGTCTGTCTGTCTGTCTGTCTGTCTGTCTGTCTGTCTGTCTGTCTGTCTGTCTGTCTGTCTGTCTGTCTGTCTGTCTGTCTGTCTGTCTGTCTGTCTGTCTGTCTGTCTGTCTGTCTGTCTGTCTGTCTGTCTGTCTGTCTGTCTGTCTGTCTGTCTGTCTGTCTGTCTGTCTGTCTGTCTGTCTGTCTGTCTGTCTGTCTGTCTGTCTGTCTGTCTGTCTGTCTGTCTGTCTGTCTGTCTGTCTGTCTGTCTGTCTGTCTGTCTGTCTGTCTGTCTGTCTGTCTGTCTGTCTGTCTGTCTGTCTGTCTGTCTGTCTGTCTGTCTGTCTGTCTGTCTGTCTGTCTGTCTGTCTGTCTGTCTGTCTGTCTGTCTGTCTGTCTGTCTGTCTGTCTGTCTGTCTGTCTGTCTGTCTGTCTGTCTGTCTGTCTGTCTGTCTGTCTGTCTGTCTGTCTGTCTGTCTGTCTGTCTGTCTGTCTGTCTGTCTGTCTGTCTGTCTGTCTGTCTGTCTGTCTGTCTGTCTGTCTGTCTGTCTGTCTGTCTGTCTGTCTGTCTGTCTGTCTGTCTGTCTGTCTGTCTGTCTGTCTGTCTGTCTGTCTGTCTGTCTGTCTGTCTGTCTGTCTGTCTGTCTGTCTGTCTGTCTGTCTGTCTGTCTGTCTGTCTGTCTGTCTGTCTGTCTGTCTGTCTGTCTGTCTGTCTGTCTGTCTGTCTGTCTGTCTGTCTGTCTGTCTGTCTGTCTGTCTGTCTGTCTGTCTGTCTGTCTGTCTGTCTGTCTGTCTGTCTGTCTGTCTGTCTGTCTGTCTGTCTGTCTGTCTGTCTGTCTGTCTGTCTGTCTGTCTGTCTGTCTGTCTGTCTGTCTGTCTGTCTGTCTGTCTGTCTGTCTGTCTGTCTGTCTGTCTGTCTGTCTGTCTGTCTGTCTGTCTGTCTGTCTGTCTGTCTGTCTGTCTGTCTGTCTGTCTGTCTGTCTGTCTGTCTGTCTGTCTGTCTGTCTGTCTGTCTGTCTGTCTGTCTGTCTGTCTGTCTGTCTGTCTGTCTGTCTGTCTGTCTGTCTGTCTGTCTGTCTGTCTGTCTGTCTGTCTGTCTGTCTGTCTGTCTGTCTGTCTGTCTGTCTGTCTGTCTGTCTGTCTGTCTGTCTGTCTGTCTGTCTGTCTGTCTGTCTGTCTGTCTGTCTGTCTGTCTGTCTGTCTGTCTGTCTGTCTGTCTGTCTGTCTGTCTGTCTGTCTGTCTGTCTGTCTGTCTGTCTGTCTGTCTGTCTGTCTGTCTGTCTGTCTGTCTGTCTGTCTGTCTGTCTGTCTGTCTGTCTGTCTGTCTGTCTGTCTGTCTGTCTGTCTGTCTGTCTGTCTGTCTGTCTGTCTGTCTGTCTGTCTGTCTGTCTGTCTGTCTGTCTGTCTGTCTGTCTGTCTGTCTGTCTGTCTGTCTGTCTGTCTGTCTGTCTGTCTGTCTGTCTGTCTGTCTGTCTGTCTGTCTGTCTGTCTGTCTGTCTGTCTGTCTGTCTGTCTGTCTGTCTGTCTGTCTGTCTGTCTGTCTGTCTGTCTGTCTGTCTGTCTGTCTGTCTGTCTGTCTGTCTGTCTGTCTGTCTGTCTGTCTGTCTGTCTGTCTGTCTGTCTGTCTGTCTGTCTGTCTGTCTGTCTGTCTGTCTGTCTGTCTGTCTGTCTGTCTGTCTGTCTGTCTGTCTGTCTGTCTGTCTGTCTGTCTGTCTGTCTGTCTGTCTGTCTGTCTGTCTGTCTGTCTGTCTGTCTGTCTGTCTGTCTGTCTGTCTGTCTGTCTGTCTGTCTGTCTGTCTGTCTGTCTGTCTGTCTGTCTGTCTGTCTGTCTGTCTGTCTGTCTGTCTGTCTGTCTGTCTGTCTGTCTGTCTGTCTGTCTGTCTGTCTGTCTGTCTGTCTGTCTGTCTGTCTGTCTGTCTGTCTGTCTGTCTGTCTGTCTGTCTGTCTGTCTGTCTGTCTGTCTGTCTGTCTGTCTGTCTGTCTGTCTGTCTGTCTGTCTGTCTGTCTGTCTGTCTGTCTGTCTGTCTGTCTGTCTGTCTGTCTGTCTGTCTGTCTGTCTGTCTGTCTGTCTGTCTGTCTGTCTGTCTGTCTGTCTGTCTGTCTGTCTGTCTGTCTGTCTGTCTGTCTGTCTGTCTGTCTGTCTGTCTGTCTGTCTGTCTGTCTGTCTGTCTGTCTGTCTGTCTGTCTGTCTGTCTGTCTGTCTGTCTGTCTGTCTGTCTGTCTGTCTGTCTGTCTGTCTGTCTGTCTGTCTGTCTGTCTGTCTGTCTGTCTGTCTGTCTGTCTGTCTGTCTGTCTGTCTGTCTGTCTGTCTGTCTGTCTGTCTGTCTGTCTGTCTGTCTGTCTGTCTGTCTGTCTGTCTGTCTGTCTGTCTGTCTGTCTGTCTGTCTGTCTGTCTGTCTGTCTGTCTGTCTGTCTGTCTGTCTGTCTGTCTGTCTGTCTGTCTGTCTGTCTGTCTGTCTGTCTGTCTGTCTGTCTGTCTGTCTGTCTGTCTGTCTGTCTGTCTGTCTGTCTGTCTGTCTGTCTGTCTGTCTGTCTGTCTGTCTGTCTGTCTGTCTGTCTGTCTGTCTGTCTGTCTGTCTGTCTGTCTGTCTGTCTGTCTGTCTGTCTGTCTGTCTGTCTGTCTGTCTGTCTGTCTGTCTGTCTGTCTGTCTGTCTGTCTGTCTGTCTGTCTGTCTGTCTGTCTGTCTGTCTGTCTGTCTGTCTGTCTGTCTGTCTGTCTGTCTGTCTGTCTGTCTGTCTGTCTGTCTGTCTGTCTGTCTGTCTGTCTGTCTGTCTGTCTGTCTGTCTGTCTGTCTGTCTGTCTGTCTGTCTGTCTGTCTGTCTGTCTGTCTGTCTGTCTGTCTGTCTGTCTGTCTGTCTGTCTGTCTGTCTGTCTGTCTGTCTGTCTGTCTGTCTGTCTGTCTGTCTGTCTGTCTGTCTGTCTGTCTGTCTGTCTGTCTGTCTGTCTGTCTGTCTGTCTGTCTGTCTGTCTGTCTGTCTGTCTGTCTGTCTGTCTGTCTGTCTGTCTGTCTGTCTGTCTGTCTGTCTGTCTGTCTGTCTGTCTGTCTGTCTGTCTGTCTGTCTGTCTGTCTGTCTGTCTGTCTGTCTGTCTGTCTGTCTGTCTGTCTGTCTGTCTGTCTGTCTGTCTGTCTGTCTGTCTGTCTGTCTGTCTGTCTGTCTGTCTGTCTGTCTGTCTGTCTGTCTGTCTGTCTGTCTGTCTGTCTGTCTGTCTGTCTGTCTGTCTGTCTGTCTGTCTGTCTGTCTGTCTGTCTGTCTGTCTGTCTGTCTGTCTGTCTGTCTGTCTGTCTGTCTGTCTGTCTGTCTGTCTGTCTGTCTGTCTGTCTGTCTGTCTGTCTGTCTGTCTGTCTGTCTGTCTGTCTGTCTGTCTGTCTGTCTGTCTGTCTGTCTGTCTGTCTGTCTGTCTGTCTGTCTGTCTGTCTGTCTGTCTGTCTGTCTGTCTGTCTGTCTGTCTGTCTGTCTGTCTGTCTGTCTGTCTGTCTGTCTGTCTGTCTGTCTGTCTGTCTGTCTGTCTGTCTGTCTGTCTGTCTGTCTGTCTGTCTGTCTGTCTGTCTGTCTGTCTGTCTGTCTGTCTGTCTGTCTGTCTGTCTGTCTGTCTGTCTGTCTGTCTGTCTGTCTGTCTGTCTGTCTGTCTGTCTGTATGAGTGGGGATTAGGTATAATAATTTTATTTACAGGGTTTGTTTTTTTTTGTGCATACATGTTTACATACTTTCTTAATTATATTTTACTTTTATTACAGGGGTTTAGGTATAATAATTTTATTTACAGGCTTTATTTCTTATGCATACTTTCTCAATTGTATTTTACTTTTGTTTACAAGGGTTGTACATTATTAGATTCTCTTAAATGCTATTATTACTTCTAGGAAAATTTAACTAATTTTACATATAGCTATTCTAATTTCTTACTTTTATTCCTACTTACATATCTTAATTGCTTATGTTATGCTTAATATACTATTATATTGAGAAAACATAATTTTGCTAATTCTTATTCCTTATATTTACAGCTTTAACTACTTTTATACAATACTGTAGGAACAGTTCTCTGCTTAGCTTATTTTTGATTATTTCGCATAGGTTTCCTTCCGTTAAGTGTACGCCTGTTTGATTTTCTAGAGGCAAGCCTCTCGTAGGCAAATGTTGGACACTCCAGGAGGACGTGGAGGACGGACTCGGAGCATCCAGGGTCGCAGACGCACGACGGACTCCCCTTACACTTGAAGGGGTACAAGCATTCGGAGAATCCGCCATGCCCCGTCAACGCCTGGGTGACGAGCCCGTCCACCCTTATTTTGCTCGTGATTCTGTATGCGGCTATCGCGTCAGGGAAGAATACCCTGGTGACGCCAGCCGTTTCACCGCCACGATACCGCTGGTTCCATTCATCAAGCGACTGCATGCGAATGCTCCGCTTGATGAACGAAACCGGGCACCTGTCGTAGTCAAACGCGCGTTTGGACTTCAGCGCAGCCTTCTTGGCCAGATGGTCGGCACGCTCGTTCCCCTCTAGCCCTGCGTGGGCTTTGATCCAGAACAATTCTATATGTTTGTCCCGGAGCAGAGCCCTTCGCAGGTGTTCCCTCGCCTCTACGGCCAGGGGATGGAGGGCTTTTGGATTCTTGAGTGTGAGCAGTGCCGACAGGGAGTCAGAGTATATCCCGACTGATCCGGCCAAGTTGTCTGCGGCCATCCGCGCCGCCCGGCATATCGCCAAGAGTTCCGCCTGGTACACCGTGCAATAGGACGGCAAAGCAAGCTTGAGGGTTCTAGCTTCGGCGGCGCCAGTCCATACGGACAGTGCCACCCCCACCTTGCCCGCAATCTTGCTGCCGTCCGTAAAGATGTTGACTTCGTTTTCGCTATTTGCGGTAAACTGTTCTTGGTCGACCAGGCACTTGAACTCGAGGTCGATATGAGAGGGGGGGTGCGGAGACCGCAGAGCCGAGGACATCCGCTCCACCTCTCGATCCCCTATCACCCGCTGGGGGACCCCCCGTCTCGCCTCGTACAGATTCGCGGCTTCGCGGACGCGGAGGTCGAGGGGGAGTATCCCAGCGAGCAACAATGCGGAGTTCAGAGACGTGGTTCGGTATGCCCTACAAAGCTTCTGCGCGAAGCCCCGCTGGACCACGTTCAGCTGCTTGCGAATACCGAGCTTGTCCACGGCCGGCGCCCAGACGGTAGCCGCATACAAGATCACGGGCTCAACCACCGCTCTGTAAATAGTGCGGATTACTTCAGGATGGAGACCCCAGCTGGCCTTAGCCGCACGGGCCAGCTGGTGGTAAAAGGCGAGCGCGCGCCTGCAGACGTTCGCGACGTGGGCGTTGAAGGTCAATTTGTAGTCTATGACGACCCCCAGCAGCTTGATCTCGCTCGCCAGGACAATGTCGACCCCGCCCATGTGAAGACGCGGGGTGTCATACTTCAGCTTGCGCGTCACAATCATAGCGTTTGTCTTGTGGGGCGCAAACCGAAGTTTATTAGATGCTCCCCACGCTCTCACACGTTAGAGGACGGCATTGGCCCGACGTTCGATCTCGAGGGCCGTTTCACCCTCGAACACCAACACCACATCATCGGCGAACGCCTGCGCTTAATCGCCTTTAGCCTCCAACTCCCGAAGTAGTGGATCCAGGAGCAAATTCCACAAAATCGGCCCACCGATAGATCCCTGCACGCAGCCCTTCCCGGTGTCTCTTACGTGCTCCTCCCCCAGGTATCTCACTCTGGCACGTCTGTTGCTCAAGTAGCTGCCCAAGAGCCGCCGAATATTTTCGGGGCACCTTTCCTCAGCCAACCTTACCCTTATTTTAGGCCACCAAGCGTTGTCGAAGGCGCCCTCTATATCCAGCGAGATCAGTACAACTATCTTTTTTTCTTCTAACTTGTTTCTAATATACTTAACTAGGGTATAGAGGGCGTCCTCGGTGCTCCGCTGGGGCATGAAGCCGAATTGGCGAGTACTGAGCATTTTCTCCAATATCTTCCCAAGCACTGGAAGGAGACCGATTGGACGATACGATCTTGGTGTTGTGTAATCAGTCTTCCCCGGTTTCCGGAGGAAGATCACCGTCGCCTCCTTCCAGGGCCTAGAAAAATATCGGAGCTCGAGGCACCTGTTGAAGACGCACAAAAAGAGGTCCGGGTCCAATTGGATCGCGTGCAGACATATATCGGCAGTAAAACCGTCCGCACCTGGGGCCTTCTTCGGGTCAAAGGATCTACTGGCCAACTTCAGTTCTATGTGAGTGAAGGGAGGATCAGTTTGGCCCGAAGAAGTCTGTCAGTCCGCCCGGCCAAGACCCCGGCGGTGCTCTTCGGAGTCATCCTCTTCGGAGTCCTCCGGGTAGAAGGTCTCAGCCAAGAGTCGGGCCGAGCCCCTGGCATCTAACCCCATATTGTGTATTAGTGCCTATCATAGGGGGTTTTTCAGCCGTAGTCACCGCGCTTGGCATTGCGTATTGGTGACCGCAGTATCGTAGTAGATATCATAATAAACAGTAGACGCTGCTGCCCGTCTCCTGAACGGGAGAACAGGAGTGATGCTAAATTCTAACGCCGGCACCACACGGCGATCCCTTAGTCGCCTCGCCTCGGAAAGAGAGGGGGTGGCTATATTCTTTAATGCCGTAGAAACACAGCAGTAAATATGTATAATATTGTAAAACTTCAATTGTATGAAATCTTCTTGTTTTTGAAAAAAAAACCTATTAGCGATCGTTACTCATAGTAGGGAATATATACGCCAACCCGCTGTGAAACAGCGTGGTGGAATAAGCTCCAATCTTTGTGCTACATGGGGAAAGAGGCCTATGCCCAGCAGTGGGATATTACAGGCCGAAGCGTGAATCATTTCAAATGAATTAACAAACAGCACAAAATAAATAAATATCTACATACCTATAACACACACTGGGCTTGTATTATAAGTATCAGTCGGCTGATTTGGCTACATATTTTTTATGATGAATATATATACCTAAATAATACTAACATAAATAAATACATGGGTGTATCACACCCAGACTCAAGGCGGGAATCGAATCCACAATCCACGGAGCAGAAAGTAGGATCATTGCAAACTGCACAAAGGGAACTTTCATAAATAATATTTCATTAACTGATAAAATATTACTAGATAAAACAAATGCAGCTTTTATATTTAGCTGAATATGTCTATGCGCCTTATAAATATTTGAAACAAATATATGTCAAAGACAATTGCTTTCATTGATTTAATTTTTTTGTATAACTATTCCAATACCAATTACATTCATCAATCGCTGAAGTATACTTACAATATGAACCCGTATATAGCCTATAATATAGCTTTGAAATGAGCAGCAGAGAGTTGTCTTAAATCTATATATTAATACGTAAAGCAAAAACTTTGTACCCCTTTTTACGAAAATTGCGCGAACGGAGAAGTATGAAATGTCGCACACTTATAGATTAATAATAATAATAATACACTTTATTGTACACCAAAAACAGAAATGATACATAGCAAAGAAAGAAAAATATTAACAATATATTCATTAGGTACAAAGGGCGGCCTTTTCGCTAAAAAGCGATCTCTTCCAGGTAACCTTAGGGTAGAGGATATGGTCTAGCGTCAGCATAGGTGTACAAGCTACAACAAATTTACTATAAATATTCAAATAATTAAACATATACATACATACATACATACATACATACATACATACATACATACATACATACATACATACATACATACATACATTAACTGAGGTAGGGCACAGCAGGAATTTCCTGCTCAAAATATGGAGCAGCCCGACTGGGGTAGTACCTCGACCTTACAGAAGATCACAGCAAAATAATACTGTTCAAGCAGTATTGTGTTCCTGTTGGTGAGTAAGGTGACCAGAGCTCCTGGGGGGATTGGGGATTGGGTCGGCAACGCGCTTGTGATGCTTCTGGTGTTGCAGGTGTCTATAAGCTACGGTAATCGCTTACCATCAGGTGAGCCGTACGCTTGTTTGCCGACCTAGTGACATAAAAAAAACATACATAAATACATACATACATACTGACATATATACATTATAATTATAAATTATTTGTTTATTGTTGAGTTTGAAGAAAATGTTTCCAAACAGTCTTTTTAAAGCAGGCAGCATTTTGCATCTGTTTGTACACGTCTGATATTCAAGGGCAAGCTATTCCATAAACGAGAGGCTTGAACTGTAAATGTTTATATAGAGAAGGAGTACAGAATGCTAATTTTTTTATAAATTAGACATAAAAAATACATTAAATCAATAAAAAAAACCGTTACACTAGCATATATTTGACACAAACACGCATATAATACGTATATACCTACTCTTTTATTTATTGTTAAAGTTTGTAGTCAAACTGACAAATTTAAAAAGGGTTTCTTTATTTTAATCATTTTTCGTTTTTTTTTTGTTATTTAAATTATTAATTATTTTCGAGTGTCGACCACTGAACGACTTACTAGTTAATTTACACAAACATCACTTAAATTGCGTGTTGAGAACAAAATGGACCTCTATTTGGGCAAAGAGGCAATTACAGAATGATAATATTGTAAGTAATAAAATATAAATAACGTTTTAAAGTATATTTTTGCATTTCCTGCATTCGCTTAGTTATTTATATTTTTTCTCTTGTATGTAGGTAGAGCGTAGCAAGAAATATCTTATTTAAAATTTAGAACAGCCCGACTGAGGAAGAAGCTCAAGCACACAGATAATAACCGGTTTTTTTTTTTGTTGTTCGTTTGATTGTTTTGTGTTATTCGTTTAATCACTTAGGAAAATTTACGATGAATAACAAGTAAAATTGCTGATATTATTACGAAACCCAACTTTTAAAAATTAATGACTACGTTCTTCGTTTCAATAATGTATAGGTATATCCATCCATATACGTTTAGCCAGTAACAACATTCCACCACCGGGCACAGGCTCCTTTCTCCCCTTAGGAGAAGGATCAAATTTTAACCCACAACGCGGCTCCACTGCGGGTAGATAACGATCGCTATCAGGTGTATATGATAATAACCAGGACCGATAGCTTAACGTGCCCTCCAAAGCATGGTCCAAAAGAACAGTCATCGAAACAGTGGTGTAGCTACTTAGAGAGGGGTTGGGGGGTGCAAGAGGGGGCATCATGACCCGGGCGCTACTCAAGTACCCACAAAGGAGCGTCAAATGGTCGGTAAAACAAAAAATTGATGGACATATTATATGATTTTCGAATGGGGAGGGGGGGGGGGGCTAAAAAGGTATTGTGCCCCGAGCGTGAGTTAAACTTAAGTTAAGGTCACTACATCGAAACTGGAAAGAAATATTTGTACAAATACCGGCGGTTGTTAGGCGCGTACAAGGCACACGCACCACAAAACCAGAGTTATCGTTACTTTTACGTAAGTATTTTCTACAGCTCCCTACACAAACACATAACAAATATTACGTCATAATAATTTGAACCCTTTGAAAATTTTTATTTTAAAAATATAAATTTGTACAAATGAATGTATTTAACATTAAATAGCTTCTAAGTACATGTTAGCTTTCCTTGGTGATAATGGAAAAAAAATATAGTTACGCTATCTCCGCAGACCCCACAGACCTATGGAGTAAACATAAAGTCGACAACAAACCTCCTCCCTTTAGACATCGGTTAAAAGAGTGCATAAATTAGTAAAATTGATAATTGCCCAATTTATGTTTTTTCTTTACGGTTTCAGTGAATTCTTATCACTAACACCTCCTTTATTTAATGTCTTTTGTCCGTCACTAAGTCCTCTTAGTAACATGCTGCCTACTGGATACTATTCTGAAAATGTAATTAAAAATAGTTTTTTAAAATACTACTACTTGGGCAGGTTTTATATTTAATAATTGTATTTGCTCGCAAACGAAAAAAACCGACTTCAGTTATTTAGACCAGAATACAAAGTATGTACACGAAAAAATAGTCAAGTAAATACGCATTCTCAGAGATAACTCAAAAAAAGTACTCATCAGATCTTGGACATATTTAAACGACTACATGACAAGCACTAACTTTCGTTTAAAAAAAAAAGAATCATCAAAATTTGTAAACATAGTAAATGGCTTTGAGGTGTAAAACAACGTAGATGGACGAAATTTAGCCAAGCAAATAACTACGCATTATTAGAGATAACGATGTCGATTAAAAAAAGAATCGGACATCGAAATCTGCCCACCTAATAAAAAAACGAGTGTGCTTTAGACCACACAACTAAAGTAAAACTTCTGTAAAATAGGCCTGCACTGTGTCTTAGTTATACGAAACGTTATAAGAGAAAGAGAGAAACAAAATGTGCTCAGTTCGCCTCTGCCCGATCACACTTTTCGTAATGCTCTCGTCACGCATTCACCAGCTCACTCCTCGAGTCAAGCATGCGTAAAGTTTTACTTCGAAAATACGATTGAAGTAATAACCTTCTCCTTTTTTGAAGTCGGATAAAATCTCAAAACGGGTTTAACCATTTTTAAAAAATGGTATTTCAGTAGTCCCAGTAATTTAAATATTTACCCATTGCTAACAAAAACACTTAAATTATATTATAATAGTAGTGATTCTTAGTAATTCCTAGTAATTCTTTCCACTATTATATCCTTATGATAAAATCCTTCTAGGCGTTTAATGGATAAGATGTAGGTGAATTGAATCTGCTTGCAATTGTATAATAGGAATCAATCAGTTGAACGTGATGTTAAGCGTGCGAAACGGAACGTATGCGCACGTCACACGGAGGCGGGAGGACAGAGGTGGAGGGTGCGAGGCTGCGACGTCACACTCGCGTCAGCCGACCTCTATTCAGTCCGCCAGCGATAAACGTACACCTACGACGTCTCGTCCGACATGCTGCGCGCTTAACTTACCGCTGAAAATCCTCAGCCTAATGAATCTTTGCCTGTTACCAACAAACCACAAGTGAGTCCGGTAAAAGTGCAAGTGTGCCTATCACTGCCCTCGATGATCGAATAATCACCTCGGTGGCCTGTTACAGATGTCAGCCGTCACCGCACGAGGAGCGGCGATTTTATCACATCTTAGAAAATGACTGAAGGTCCTCCGTACCGACATGAGAAGCCGGTGAGTGCTCGCATAATAATATCGCGTGCCGTCTGACTGACGGCTGTGACTAAAAAAGTTTTGAACGCATGATTTGGAATGTACGAGTATTCGTATGATCGACGGAGTTCGCTTAGCGGGTATGCGGTGACAAATTTGTTTTCCTTATTATATTAGGTTTATATTTGGAAGTCACCTCATAGTTTGCTAATAATTGACATTTGTTGATGTTTAAAGGATTGGTAAACACATTTTCATTGAGAAAGGCGACGGTGATCTTTGCCGCGCATTCATGCAACAGGTTCTTGCGAACACAAATACCAAAAGATTTATCTTACATGTACTACACCTGTCATTGGAATATAGATAAATAAAACGATTTTAATATAGGTAACTTTTCCTTATCTCTCACAAATAAACTCTCGTTTTAAGCAGTTGGTAAGTAAAGTAAATTAATTAATTAAGGGGTCTACATGACTCCTATGGTGTATTGGCATATGGGATCGAAACATGGACTGTAACACGCCATATGCCAACAATCCATGGAAAGAAGTATGGCATCAAAAAACCAGACAAAATAAGGAGTAAAAACATACGAAGCAAGATTAAGGTACAAGATCCGAAACAAAAATGGAAATGGACAGGCCACATGATCAGAGAAAAGGATAAGTAGAGTAAAATAATCACACAATGGTACCCAATGGTGGGATGACGACATTAGACAAGTCGCGGGAATAGCATAGGGTAGAGTGGCCATAGAAAAGCCAGAATGGAGAAGATTCGAGGAGGCCTCTGCCACCTGGCGAATGGAACATTAACTAATTTCCTATATCATAATAAATTCAAAATTGAAATAAAACACTAGGACGTATAATTATCTAATCTCTTAGAAAATACATCAGAAACACATGCAAAAGATTAAACCTTATAGAAAAGACGTCTGTGTCGAGATTTTAAATATTTACAAATAGATTCTTATCATTAAAGGTTATTTTTTTTCTTAGGTAATATATAAAATATAATACAACTTATTATATTTGTATAAATAAACAGTAAACGTCGTACTTGTTTGTTGTTACGATTAATTTTATGTGTTTAAATTCTGCCTCAAATGCAAACCTCTGCTTCTTTGACTTCCCGTTTGCGCAGTTGTCAGTGACCCCGCCATGCGCTCTAGGGTTTGATTCTCGCCTCGGTATTTTAGTCGCATACATCAGAAAGGGGGGGGGTGTTAACGTAAACACGTTATATATATATGTTTTGTTCATACGCAGCCAGAGTTCTACACTTTTAAAACGAACTTCGTTATGATTTTAGGAATACGTGGTGATAAATATTAATTTATTGCATAATAATGAAAAAATAAAGAAATTTGACAGCGCCACTACCAAAAAATTGTTTTTACAGTGCTTCTTCAATATACTTTTGTCTTTGTTGTCATTTTATTTATTAATTAAGTCAAAATATCCTTTTCCGTTAACGACAATGAAGTCGAGTCGTCATCAATTAAGTAACATATTTAGTCAAAGTCGAAATTCGTTGCAAACAACTGATTAATATTAAATACAAATTATCTTAAGATTATTTTAATGGACACGTGTTGTAATAAATAATTATCTAATGATAAAAAACATGATTCTAATATTATGAAATTCATTAAATACCTACATATAAAATAGTAGACATATACAAACGAATATTTAATTTTAATTATTTCTACGTGACATTTGCGAAATCATCTGTGCTCATTTGACACTATTGAAAGCAATTAACCCTAAAGAAGAAGAAGAAGAATTTTAATTATAGGTTATTTCATAAATTTAATTAATAAAATAATTTTTTATTTTTTAAGTTGACTTCATAAATTTCATCCTTTACAATCCTGCACAAAACTTATCTTTGTAGCTAATAAAATTATTATGTAAAATTAGAAAAATTAGAATTATGACATAGAATAATATTACCGATATGACTTCGCTTCTAAAAGGATATTTTAGAAATCATGTTTGAGATTTATTAAACCTATCAAAGTAATTTATGAATCGAAATTATTCATTAACAAAAAAATAATAAGCAAAAACTGGTTTAGTTAATATCATTACTATCTTTATCTAATAATTAATATTGTCAGTATTACGACATAATACCTAATTACCGATGTACACATAATTAAACCACGAAAAGCTGAACCAAAATTAAACATAAAAAATGAAAAGCATATTCATAATTAGATAAGTACGCATTAAATTACAGTAAAATGCCGAAAGGGATCGACAAGAAACTCCACAGAAAGGAGAACTTTTAAAATGTTGAGTTCTCTAGATAATTTCGAATTAATCATAGGAGTACGTTTGTTAACCCAATGGAAACTCGACAATTATGGGGATTATAGACATCAAAAAGTTAAACATAAAAATAATTCTAATTATTGCTAAAACAAAATTAAAAGTTGCCTGGAAGAGATCGCTATAAGCGATAAGGCCGCCTTTGCATACATTAGTTGTTTTTGTATCGAATCGTTCTAAAATGTATCTTCTTTGTTGTGTGTGCAATAAAGTTTAATAAATAAATACAATAATTGTGAAGATGAAAAGTGTACAAAATCAGTGTTATCACTAGCAATAACAGTAGTAGTGCCAATCTTTTGACATCGTTCTGTGACAAGTCGAATTGTAGAGTGCGGATAAAACGAAATGTGACTATTCTAAAAATAATATGGATTGTTTATGTAAAAATTAAGTAGCAAATATTTATTTAACGTAAAATAAATATATTTATTTATTTATTTATTAATACTTTATTGCACAATACATTGAATAATTGTACAAAAGGCGAACTTAATGCTAAAAGCATTCTCTACCAGCAAACCTTTGGACGTATACAAGAGCAGACGTTTGTGGGTATGCAAAATTGAGTATTAGTAAAATTCAAATTAAGAAGAAAAAAAGGGAGGAATAATAATTTAACGTTAGTATATACATACGGAACTAATAGGCACTATAGTTAAGACATAGTGTTAGTGGTAGTATGTTGTAGTATTAGGTATGTATTTGACTTATATTTTTCAAATGGGCCGATTGCCGAGATTTTTTTTCATTAATTTCCGTTGGCACGGTAAAAGATAGCACAGTTAATCTTCTTTACTATCAATTGAAAACTTGGCTTTCTATTAGAAATTAGGCGATGCGAAGTATTACGCAGTAGTACTTATTTGTCACTATCAACTTTTGACAAAGTAAATATTTCTTTTATAAAACCGAAAGGCTCTTAGTTGCCAGTATCTTTTTTATTCTATTTCATATTGTATATCCATGTGTGTTCTACATTTAACTGAAGATCAGCAATTCTAACACATAACTTAGACTACCAAGAGCTAGAAGGCTAAGAAGTAGTTTCATTCTATTAAAATTTGTATCTATATATTTTGTAATTTGTTTGAGTTAGGTAGGTATATCCGAGGTTAAACCGTCACGTCGGTTTTTGTTGCGTTTATTTTTAATTTATTTCTTGTTTATCATTTTATTTATGATATAGATACTTCGTTAACTACAATTTTGCTATATTAAAATGATTTAATAAATTAATATTAGGTAATATTACTGGATAATTTTTACCATTAAATACAGACATTTTTTACCATTTAATACAAAATGTTAATAAATAATAATGCTAATAATTATGTTTACTCGTATTTATTCGTTAACTCAAATACATAACACTATAGCATACTTAAATTGAACAAAATATAACAAAACTGGTTTTCCAATTTATATATATAGTAGGTTAGTCATATAAAAGCAGAATACGTAATTAAAGTATATTCGCTTCAATCTGGATATAAAAAAACTTAAAAACCTTGGTTAACGTATTCACACTAATCTAAATAATTGTAAATTGAACTAAGAGACTCAGCGTGAGTTATCAAGGTCTGTTTGCCTTCCGGTCCTTGTATCGTATAAGTTATATTAAAGCCGTATCTTTTCTTTTGTTTTTCTCGTACGACTATCTGAAAATTTTGCAATATTTAGAGATAGTTATCAGTAGCCGATAAAATTATCTGACGTATAACGGTATAAAACGTATAAAAGTTAATGATATATTTTTACTAAACCCAATTTTATGTGTTATATATTTATATTTTTTTGATTAATCGGCAGCTGCACTCTTATGAGTCAATTTAAAAAATATATTAGATTAGATAATACATTATGAAAATACCCTTCATTTTCAGAAAACACTGAAATGTATGGTAAATGACGTAGCGACTAGCGTAATGAGACTTGAAACGATGAAAAGCGATGTAACGCTGTAAATATTTCATTATTTATTATAATTTTAAATGTAATATTACAATAAAGATTTTGTTTACTTATTGGAACGAAGTTCCTTACGGCAGGCTTGACATTTGGCTGGGCGACTGAACTGAAAAAATGTGATACTAAAACCGTAAGAAAAATATATAACGGAAGTGACGTAATATCAGTCACACGACTGTATAATATGACGCTTGCAAAACTAAAATATTACTAGTAAACTTTTTTTAAATTATTTATGTAATTTTATACTGTCGATAAAAATAAATAAAGACATATGTTTTTTATTTCACTTAATACCATAGTTTGAATCATTATTATTATTTTTTTGATTTATTTTATTTTACGGTATTTGTTATTTTCTAAAATACTAAATTTCCTAAATACTTTTATATACTAAATTAAAAACCAACCAACAAAATTAAAAAAAAAGCAAGAACTAGTATTAATTATATAACTTGACTGCATTTTGTCGAGAGATTCGACAAAATGCAGTCAAAGTTATATTCTACAAACCCAGTTTTTTTTTTGAGGTGTTTATTATTTACTACCTGAACCCGTTGAACTTCGTGTCAATTACAATCTCCGTTAGCTTGTCTCGCTTAAACGCAATAACGGCTTTATCGTTTTAAATAAAATATTTTTCGTTAAAATTTTATATTAGCTACAATTAATCCTAATCCCCCTAGCAAGCACGTTTATTTAAAATTAGTTTAAAAAAAAGTACAATCGAATTAGGAACCTCTCTCTCAATTTTTTAGAGTCGGTTGAAAAAAATTAAACAAAATTATTAGTTTAACTTTTTATTTAATACTCAAAAAAAATCGAATCGATCCAGCTGCTTTTGAGCTTTAGCGAGACTAACGAACGGCGATTAGTTTTTATTATAGGTATGTACAGGATAGATACGGCGACATGTGTTGTATTAAACCACCATACATCCAAAGTATCCCACTCTAGGGTGGATACTCGCAAAAGGAATTGAATTATTTAACACTTACTACATACTCCATGCTAAATACAAAAAAAAACAAGTCAAATAAAAGCTAGTAGATTAGACATAAGATGGACCCCTTTAGAACTAACTAAAGGGGTTTTCCCGAGATCAGCATTTTATTCTTAAAGCATACCGAACCTTCCTCTTCAAATAGGCTATCCAAATCAGAGGAATTTTTCAATTCGGACCAGTAATTCCTGAGATAAGCACGTTTAAGCAAACAAACAAATAATCCAAACTTTTCAGGTTTACAATATTAGTATATATTAGTACAGATTAAGATATATAACACATGTCTTTTACACTTTCGTGACGTAAATCTTATAAGTATATAAAATTCTCGTGTCACGATGTTAGTTAAAATACTACAAATTTGTGTGCATATCGGGTAGGTCTGAGAATCGGCCAACATCTATTTTTCATACCCCTAAGTTATAGGGGGGGGGGATTAATGCAGTTAATAATATATATGGCAAAACACCGTTTGCGGGGTCAGCTAGTCTTATATATAATATTCTCGTGTCACAATGTTAGTTACCATACTCCTCCGAAACGACTGGACCGATTTTTATGAAATTTAGTGTGCATATGCCAACATCAAACCAAAAAATCAAATATCATAAAAATTGGTCCGGCCGTTCTTGACAAATGCTGTAACTAACACGACTTTGTTTTATATACATACTAGCGACCCGCCCCGGCTTCACATGGTTGCAAAAACTATCAGTGCTCCTCTACTATATTATGCATGTATTATACATATAAACCTTCCTTTGTAATCTATTTACTAAAGAAAACCGCATTCAAATCCGTTGCGTAGTTTTAAAGATCTAAGCATACAGACAGCTGGAAGCGACTTCGTTTTATACTATGTAATGATATACTCGTAGATTTAGTCATGTGTTTCATGATTAAATGTTATTCCCGCTTATATTAATATTAAGGATAAGCGGGAAGCGAACCAATAATATTTAGCATTAGCGGAACATTCGTTACTATTACGCAAAATGGTTCATTAACGGATACCTACCTGTTATATCTTATGTTACGTAGTGAAAAGTTGCATTAATTTTAATATTCTTGATTTAATCGTAAGTTTTATTGATATTGTTAACAGTTTATGTTTTACAGGAAATAAAAGGGTAAGTAAATATATAATTAGAATGTACAGCAATAAACTGAATCTTGTTCTTTTTACAATTTGTTTACTTATTCGTCATAGACATTAAATATTGTGTTCAGTGTTAAAATAATCTTTAATAAATCTACAAACGAAAAACTAATTCATAAACCCTATGAAAAGAAATTGTTTAACATAATTTTTAAGATAAAACATTTTGAACATCCTTCTTTTCTAAATGATTTCGATTCCGATTTTCGTAATTTTATTTTTGAAACAACGTAGGTACGATTATCATTGCACGATACTGGAGCGGACGATAACCTCTGTGGGTTTTTTAGACGTATGTATTATGTAAAACATCGCATACTATCATATGGAAAAATATAAAAGAAGAAAGCTATCACGTACACACGGTATAGTCTTCATTTAATAAATAAAATAGTAGATATCAGAAAAAAAAACTTATAAGGAATAATTAATAATAAACCAAACGCACTTAAATATATGCAGCACAGCTACAATGCCAAGGAAAAATAGCAAAAGGCTAGAGGAGAAATGGAATGGATATACGCTTTCGATTCATCTGTTGGTATTTCACCGTTACATATTTCATAAGTAAACTTATTCATCACTAATATATTAATATTTTCACTAATAACAAGAACGCACAAACGAAAAATTTAAAGCGAATTACTACTGTTACGAAATTACTCTATGGAATGTTGCGATTATGCGACCGTGTCAAAAATCATAATTATTGGTAAAAACGCTATCGAATTCAAGACAATTTGATTTGACAGGTTATTCTTGCTACCGTTTTATTGGCTGTGCCTACTGTCATTGTTTAACCCACCAATGTTAAAAACACAATACTTTTTAACCGACTTCAATAAAGGAGGAGATTACTCAATTCAATCGATCAACAATACTTTGTTCGTATTCCATATGACGCGCGATATTATAAAATTGTAGGATTATCTAATGTCCTTCTGTCATTGCTAACATTTTGTTAGCGATTGTAGGCAGAAGTTTTATAAAAGGCACGTCGTCGATTCACGCGAAGCGCTGATATCGCATATAATTATGACGGCGGGATTTTGAATTGAAGCGGATTTAAATTGAATTATGATTTATATTGTGACTACGGCACTAAAGAATTTAGCCACCCCCTCTCTTCCCGTGGGTGTCGTAAGAGGCGACTAAGGGATAACACAGTTCCACAACCACCTTGGAACTTAAGAAGCCGACCGATGGCGCGATAACCATCCAACTGCTGGCTTTGAAATACACAGGCCGAAGACGGGCAGCAGCGTCTTCGGTGCGACAAAGCCAGTAAGTACTGCGGTCACCAACCCGCCTGCCCAGCGTGGTGACTATGGGCAAAACACATGAATTCACGTTATTTTTGGCGTAAACTTGTGGAGGCCTATGTCCAGCAGTGGACTGTATAGGCTGTAATGATGATTTATATCTTTTTCAAAAATATGTAATGTTCATGTTTTACATATCATTTTTAGTAACATGGCAAGGTAGGCAGTACCTTTCTGCCTATATGGAATGCACGCTACGGCTTTCAAACACCATCACTTTCGTCTTCTTTACATTAATCTTCATTCCCTTTCTTATAAAAACTCCATTCATAGCAGTTACCATCTGCAACTCCTCGACCGAAGACGTAAGTAATAGTTGGTCATCAGCATAGAGAAGACATTTGACGAGTAACTCATTCATTCTCATTTAAATCTGTCAAACAATTATCCATGAATAGATTAAACAGCCACGGTGACGCTACACATCCCTGTCTAACACCTTTTTCGATATTAAACAATTCAGTGTATGTCCCGTTTTTCCTCACACAAGCATTAGAATCTCTATAAAGAGATTGCAATGCTCGTATGAGGATAATGCTCACACCATTCACAGAAAATGCTGACCACAATTCATTCCTCATCACTCTATCATAGGCTAGGTTAGGTTAATTAGTATAGGTTTTCTTGAGAAAAGTTAGTTTATTAAGTTAATTTAGTTATTAAAGTTAGTTAGTTTATTTATTGATTTATATATAAAACTTTTTCGCCACTATAACATTCCGCTTTCAGAGGATATATTATTTAAATCATCTTATAAATTTTTAAATTCATCTTACGGATTTAAAATGTGTAACAAAAGTTATTCGTCACACCAGATGTAGGTATAACAATTTTTTTAAGAGTTTGTGTTCAACACAATAATAATAAAATAAAACCAAACTAGTTTTTGTTATGGTGTAATAAATGCAACTGGTAGGTATATACTTAGCTATTCTATATCAATAGCGGCTTATTAAATAAATAACATTAAAATTTTCAGTTTCTTTTATACCTAATCTAGTCCCTACGTATTTTCTTATGTTAATAATTGTGTTTGCTGGCAAACAAAATAAACCGACTTCAATTACATCGACAAGTAATATAACGTAGGTAGACGAAAAAATAGTCAAGTAAATACGCATTATCAAAGATTACTCAAAAAGTTGAAATCAGATCTCGATCAAATTTAATTGTGACCATATGATAAACATCGGCTTTCGATTAAATTAAAAATCATCAAAATCGGCACACCCAGTAAAAAGTTATGCAGATTTTCAAGGGTTTCCCTCGATTTCTCTGGGATCCCATCATCAGATCCTGGTTTCCTTATTATGGTACCACACCTGGGATATCTCCTTTCCAACAAAAAAATAATGATTAAAACCGGTTCATAAACGACGAAGTTATCCCCGAACATACATAAAAAAATGTACGGTCGAATTTAGTAACCTCCTCCTTTTTTAATAATAATAATAATAACTTTCTAATATCATATTTATATAATCTATAATTAATTAATCTATAATTTAAATAATCCTTTTTTGAAGTCGGTTAAAAATATATAATATAATAAAATATATAATAAAATATATATTAAAAATATATAATATAATAATATGACTTTTATTGACTTTAAAATTAGTATAATGATTACGAAAGAGTATTAGCCAACGTAACTTGATAACAACAATAAAACTGCTTGACAACTAAAAGTTGCTTTTTTGTATATTTTATACTTTGCAAATGTTGCATAATTATTGTGTTTCGTTTTGAAATAACTTTTTGCGCTTCAACTCCGTAAGATGCATTAAAAAAAATATGACATTACGATGCTTTGAACATAAATAGACATATATATTCTACACATATGTCTATTTATGTCTCAATTTGTTGATAATATTTTGAGGACTGATATTATGCTACATATTATAATTAAAATTGAATTGATGGAGTGTTGAAATTTAAAGTTATATTTCTTGTATTACTTTGATAAAAATAGACAAGAATTGATTTTACTAAGTTCAGGTTAATAATACGGTAAATAAGGTATGTATTAAAATTAGGATATCATTAGTTTTAGTAAACATAATTTGGGGGCAAGGAACAGAGTGTGAAGTCCCTCATCTACCATTGAAAAAGGAGGATCCTCCGACCAGACGGTTATTGTACTGCCGTTTTTTGTATGTCGCGAGAAAGATGTCGCTACAATAACAATCCTAGTCTTTCCTTAACGACTAGTCTTACTAATATTATAAACATTGATTAAAAGAAAGCCGCGGCGGAAAGCTAGTACAAGACTTTAAAGCTAGTACAAGATAAAAGTCTTGTACTAGCTTTCCGCCGCGGCTTCCCCCTTGTAATCAGCGTGATTTGAATTGTTTCATTTTCTCCCGTTAAAACATAGCATAATTTAGTCAGTGATAACGTAGCATTCTATTAGTGACGTATTTTAAAATCGTTTCTATAAAAATCAAATCTATCGGTAAAGTTTTAGATTAAGAATCATCGAATTTCGGGATTTTGGGAGGAAGGGGAGGAAGGAGGGTGGGGGACCGCTACCCCCGGTACCACTGCCACACTTCAGAACCCCATGGTTATGAGATATCCATGGTTAAAGTTTTGAGATTAGAAGAAGAATTTCGTAGCTTTCACAATCTTTCTTCTAGCTCTATTCATAGATGTATAGATATGTCATAATTATATTTATAAACTACACAAAGTAATTAGTTTGATACAGTGTATAACATCTAAAGCAACCATACCATAGTCACCCTTCGCAGTATACCTACTGAGCAAGTGAACAATATAATGAATGTGTTGTAAACTGACGGCTGAGTAAGTGAGCGGCAGAATTTTATATGACCTTAAGCGAGTCTAGGATACGTTCAAGATATATACAAATATTAACGACCAAGAAGTACACGAAAAATTACAAGTATAGTATTAATTACAAGTACCTATATAATTTTTAATTAGTTTAAACACACCTCGTTTGTCAATACTATGACAAATTTTGGGACAGTAACTGCCTCTTAGATTATAGTACTTATATAAATTTCATTCTCATATAGTGTCTTAAAATATGACAAAAAAAATATCCTCAATTCCCACCTACATCATAAGTAATAGTATATTATAATAATTTAAATTACTGGATAGAGATAATTTTATGCGTCTGTTATATATTTATCGTGCATAAGTACCTACATAATTCGCTAAACTTATCTAGTCGCTAAAATATATAGCATCACATTGTTTGTGTTTATCGAAATTAAAAAAAAATATATATTGTTTTGTGTTTCTTGTAAAATAATTTGATTACTCATTGGTATAATTTCATGGCATATCGGTTGTCAAGATTTTATTCACTGCCAAGGCCGTGACACCTGACGTAATTCTTTTTGCCGAGATTGTTGTCGTTTTTGGCGCCATTCACTTAGGTTTCTCCAGTTGTGGATACATTTTATTTAGTATCGAATTCGGAACTTATGTGCAAGATATAAACTTTAATAACAGCAGGAGGAAGAATATGCCATCGGGGCCTGTTTCTCCTTAATTAATAAACTTCAACTTTTAGATTCACAATTGCGAATTAAAAAAATGCTAAAATGATAGTGCAATTCGATGGCGAAAAATTTTAATATATAAAAAACTTTTATCACTTGGATACCATCATACGTTATATAGCGTTGTCCATAGCAGGTGAAACAGGCCCTTAGTATTATTTATATTTTTTGACAGACCATTTCCCATAGACCTATTTATATTCGAACTACCTATGTCATACGCAGTTTGAGGATTTTATCATTCAAAAATATTTTATTATGTAAGCTAAATTGCATTCTTTATAAAATGACTTCGTCAAACACAGTGCTGCTGTCCGTTTCTTGGAGGAAGTAGGCAATAATAAGACTAACAAATATTACGAAAAACTTTTTTTTGCTTCGTTTGTGACATACTACATTTGTGAAATAATCCTATTTTTCATGGACAAAAAACAAAATTCGCATCATCATTGTTTTTGCTTTTTTTCATGGGATGTTCCTGAAAATGTACGGAAATGCTTATATCTAAGTACTTCATTTAAACATTTTTAGCCGACTTAAAATAAAGTAGGAGGTTCTCAATTCGAGCATTGTATTGGCGCAACGGTCACACCAATGGTTTGCGCTAGCGGTTGCGGGGTCGATCCCAGCACATGACAAACATTTGTATTGGTCATACAGATGTTTGTCATGGTCTGGGTGTTTGTGCAGTCTTTGTGGGTCCCCCCCACCTTGCCTCGGAAAGCACGTTAAGCCGTCGGTCCCGGTTGTTATCATGTACATCTGATAGCGATCGTTACTCAGAGTAGGGAATATATCCGCCAACCCGCATGGGAGCAGCGTCGTGGATTAACCTCTGATCTTTCTCCTACATGGGGAAAGAGGCCTATGCCCAGCTGTGGGATATTACGGCTGAAGCGTATGTATGTTACCTCAGAACTTTTGATTGGGGAGACCGATATCGATGTTTTTTTATAATCGAAAGGTGGTGCGTATCGTCATGTGGTCCTATATAATTTCAATTGAGATATGACAAAACTTTTTGAGCTCTCTCTAATGATGCGTATTTACTTGTCTGTTTTTTCGTCAACCATCGTTGTATATTCCTCAAAACATTTTACTGGGTAGACCGATTAATGATTTTTAAATCGAAAACTATCACTTGTTACATGGTCCCATTTCAATTTAATTGAGATCTGATGAGTATTTATATCTCTAATAATGCGTATTTACTCGACTATTTTTTCGTCTACCTACTTTGTATTACTGGTCGATTTAATGGAAGCCGTTTTTTCTTTTCGTTTGCGAGCAAACACAATTATATTACTTTTATTCAAATATACCCTTTCAACATTATTAAACAACATAATGATTATTACAATTTTTCATATGTTGATAGAGTGAATGATCAACGACGGCTCTGGTTGTTTACAAATGCTATGTTTACCTACATATTTTATTAGAATATCAGGGCCGAAAAGTAATCACTCAAATTGACTACTATAATAATAAAAAGTAATTTAGGGTAACAAACAGTACAGAGCTTCGTAGAACAAAAGATATTCATAATAATATATTAATAATAATATATTATTAATAATACACTAAAATGATAACGCATTAGTATATCAAAAACAGTTCCATTCCAGTTTTTTTTTTTTTTTTTTGTAAAAATCTACATACATAAAACCACAGTCATGCTCATAAGAGCTCCTGTCCGGTTTCGCTAAATCGAAAGCCCACTCGACGGGCGCTCTCTTTTTCGACATAGCGAAAGCTTTCGACAAAGTCTGGCATAACGGCTTAATCTACAAGCTGTACAATCTAAAAATACCAGACAGACTCGTGCTCATCATACGAGACTACTTGTCGAATCGCACCTTCCGCTATCGAGTCGAAGGCACGTTATCGTCGCCTCGGCCGATACGCGCCGGCGTCCCACAGGGATCCCTACTTTCTCCGCTCCTGTACTCTCTGTACACGAACGACATCCCCATACCCAGCCAAAGCTCAGCCACCAAGCTGGCTCTCTTCGCAGACGACACTGCTATTTTCACGACCTCCGTCTCCGTAGCCATGATGTCCAAACGCCTCCAATCTGCGACCACCGCACTAGGCGAGTGGTTCAGGAAGTGGAGAATCGAGGTCAACGCCGAGAAAAGCTCAGCGGTGCACTTTACCCGAAACCCAAAATTCTTATTTTGGAGACAAGGGCACCCGGAGACAATCAAACTCTTCGGGAAACCGATCCCATGGTAAAAAGAAGCCAAATATCTCGGAGTCACTCTAGACAGGAAACTTATTTTCAAGTCCCACATAAATCGAGTTCGTAACCGAGCCGCCTTCGTACTCGGTAGGCTGTATAGGATGCTATGCGGAAAGAGTAAAATGTCTCTTAGAAATAAGACGACATTATACAAACTCTGCGTTCGTCCTATCATGACCTACGCGAGTCCAGTCTTCGCCCACTGTCACCCCACCTACATCCAACGGCTGCAAGCGATGCAGAACCGCTTCTTACGCACGGCCACGGCCTCACCGTGGTACGTACGTAACGTCGACCTCCATAAGGACTTTGGGATCGATTCAATCGCCAAGCATCTCAAAAATCTTTCTTCAAGGTTTTTTGAGAGAGCACTCCGACACCCCAACCCTCTTGTAGCAGAGGCCTGCTCCTACGTAGGTAGAGGAAGCGTACAGACGAGACTTAGACGTCCTAAACACGTCTTGACAGACCCCGATGATAGAATAACCGCAGTCAACGCCCCTCTCGTAGGTAACACACCCACACACCGAACACTCACGCACCGCCTTCGCCGGCGAAGACGAGGTCCCCCGCGTTAGGACGGCTCGGATACGCTTAGGCGCATCGACCGTCCACAACTCGCCGCAGCGCTCCGCATAGCGCCTCCTCCATCCCGACGACGTTCTAAGCCGAGGTGCGATCTCGCTAGGAGACACCCTTAGGACGAACGTCACCCCCGCGCCCGCCGAAAAGGGCCCACATCTTCCTTCGCGGCCGGTTGCCTAAGTGCCCGGCCCCCCTCACCGGTGACGCTGTAAAGGCCAGTAGGGCCAACAGCTACTATCATTTCGAAAAAAAAAAAAAAATCATAAGAGCGTTAAACTTGTATCTACTCTTGATGGGCGAAAAGGGGAGAGGATTCTATTATTTTTTCAAGTAAATTCGTTAATGCATTTGTAAATAATAAAGTTAACATAGTAATTTGTAAATGGTTTTTAAATATGGCATGATTAATAGTATTACTTATTAAGGAAACGTAGTTAATGGATAGCTCCATAGTTTGGCGCTAGTGAAAAGATTTTCGATAGGACATATAGAAGTTTGTAGTGGTCTAACCATTTGTGTTTGCGTCAATATTCCCGTCCTAGTGACGGCCGTTGAGAGTGAGTATGTAGTTTTTATTTAATTTACCTACTTGTAGTTAAACAAAAAAGCTACCAACTACAATTTCGTCTAAAAAATTTTTTTTGTGTCTTATTTTGTTTCATTGTGTATAATTATTTATAATTATAAATTATGTTTTGAAATAAAACTTATTTACGCACGCTTGACTTGGGGAGTAAGCTGGTGAATACGTGACGAAAGTGTTACGAAAAGTGTGATCGGACGAGGCGAATGGTGCTTCAGTCGTGAGATCTAATGCACACTCGTTTTAGGAGTAAAACTTCTTTACGCACGTTTGACTTAGAGTAAGTTAGTGAGGAGGGAGGAAGTAAGTTAGTAAATGCGTAAGCGTTACGAAAAGTGTGATCGGGTGAGGTGAACGGAAGTTGAGAGGGAGATATAAGTTAGTGAAGATAGAAAGAGAGAGAGTTACGTTTCGTAGCTTTTATTTCAGTCTTTTCAGTCTTGTGGTCACAGCACACTCATTTTTTTGTTGTTTTTTTTTTGTCAATCTTCATGCCATAAAAATAATGTGGCTTTATTTTTGACGTTATCTGAAATTATTGTAATTTATTAAAACCAAATTTTTATTATCGGTGTTCAAGTTGGTCTGCGATTTTTTGTATAAGTTTAAAATGTATTTTTATTTTTACGAGTATGTATGTTAATATAAAAGTCGAATTAATTGCCGTCATTTTTTGTTCTACTTTACCTACATCGTTTGCACAATAATACAGTAAAATATAAGTATCTGTGCAAACAAAACCGCAGGCATAGGCAAGCTATAGTATTAGTGATTATGATCAATATTGTCCATTATTTTAGATTATCTCCTATTTCGATAAAATAGGAAACAATAACAAATTACGTAAATATATTTTGAATGTATTAAAATGTGACACTCATTATGTATTCAACGATTTCTGATTCTATTTAAATACAAAACATAGTTTACGTTGAATACAGTGTACGAGAAATGTAAAAAAAGCCTTTAACAATAGGTACAATGTGGTCAATGATTGTAAAAAACTATATATTCTTAAGATATAATTATTATTTATGGATATTTATGGAATTATTATGTGGTTGGAAAATTTGTATTAAAATTTAATACACCAATATAGCTTATAACGTATGAATGTTAGACAAACAAACAGTTGAAAAGTAGCTGCAAATACATACTCATAAATGTCAAGCTACGCCATGCCAACTTCGTTGGGCATCATAATACACATTATCGGTTCAGTGGTTCCAGAGATTAGCTCTACAAACTTACAAACGATCTATATAAGCAGTACTTCTTATTTTGTTAGTATTAGATAAGATAAATGGGGAGAATGGACAACATACCAATTAAGTAATTTATATGAAATTTGAAAGTAGCTGTAGTGCGGGATGGTAATTATTACTAATAAGGACCAATAATCTAGGTATATGCTTTCCTACTTTCAGACTTTATAGTTGTAAGTTAGCGACCATCCGGCAAAGTTTCCTAAATTTATTCTTCTTTGAAAATGATTGAAGCTCCTCCATATATATACCGATATACCCATAAAATTAAAGATACACAATCAATTTGAACAAAATCTTCTACACAACTAATTTGTTTTTTTTTTCGGAAATGTTCTAAAAACTTGATTTTACTCAAGTGTCCTAGGTCTAGAAGATTCTGGCATTATTTATTTAAACCAGCCTTTCCCAAAGTGGGCGATCACGCCTCCTTGTGGGCACTGTAAGCCTAAATGGCGGTAAGAGACCCAGAAAAAAAAGGTGGCGTTGTGTAGATGTTTTTATATTAGAATCGATTATGTTTGTTTTATTTTGAATAAAAGATACTCTCTCTTAATACTATAAAGTGACGTTTCAATAATCATTCTCATTGGCAGGTGTAGCCCGTAAAAGTTAACTTGAGACTAGAGCGCCACTGTGTACTACCTACTGCGCTCAAGTCTCAAGTTAGCTCTTGTGGGTTATAGTAAAAGTCTCATTAAGAATTAATGTTTAATCTCCACTAATATAGCTCGCAATAATTAATTTTATTTGAAGTTTTAGTGGTTTTAAGTTGGTGAAAAAATGGCGGCACTATAAAATAATTTAGTCTCAAAATAGACAAAATAAGTTTGGGAAACCCTGATTTAGACGATGATAAAGGGCAGGTTTGGGAGTCTTGAGTATCATGCCAAATATCTTGCAGATGTGTGTACGCATATGGCTGGAAGTGGGACACGCGTGTGAGCCGCGGCGCTCGGTTTCGGGGCGCGCGCTCGCGCTCGACTGGCGCGTGTGGGTGCGCGGCGCGCGCGGGGACATCAGCGCCTTCGTGCACAAAGTCGTATTCAAACTACACCCACCCAGCGCGTTTGTTTACCCCAAACGAGGTAATATACGTTTATTGAAATAATGTTTGTTGTTAGGGTTTTTTGTTTTCAATTTACTAATTTTTTGGGTCTATTATCAGAAGTAATTTTTTGTGTTTTCTTGTAGATAAATATTTGAATTATCAATATAAAATTTATCTTAAAATTTTTTAAATTATCCTAAAGACACTTAATTTATTATAATGAAACAACTTTTTCGGATTTTATATTAAGTTTTTTAAATGCCCGACGATTCGGACACTTTACAGCAACCATGGTCACGGACCTAGATAATTTTCTAAAATTATCTAGGTCCGTGACTAATTCCATTGCTGTAAATTAAATAAAAATAAAATTGCTCCTTATTAGTAATAATGCCTGCTCTTATCGAGTCTACTGAAATTAGTCGCAATGATGGCAATAGACCTGATAGATTGACGTTGGTTCCCTGGGAAAGGGGACGGGCGCTTTTGTGGGACGCAACCTGCGTTGGCACACTTGCTCCGTTTCATGTCAAGGAAACAGCCTTAAAAGCGGCAGCCGCATCGGAAAAAGATGAAACGACTAAGTGGCACAAATATTCGTCACTAATTCGAAATTACATCTTTGTGCCGTTTGCAGTCGAACACTTGGACCTTTTAGTAGCAGTGCTAAAAAAAATTTAAATGAGATAACTCCTCGCCTTATTGCCTCCACTGGTGACAAGAGGGCTGGTGTATTTTTTGCCCAGAGAATCGGCATAGCGATTCAACGGGGAAATGCTGCCAGCATTCTTGGCACAATTCCACGCGAACATGATTTATACCAAAACTATCTGTAAATATTTAGTTCTTAAATTGTGAATTGTAAATTTCTAAAATTTAATATATGGAAAAGGATTAGAGTTTTGTAAGAGTTGTGTGCAAATAATTTTGTGCAACGAGAGTAACCATACACTTATATCGACATCTGATATGAAGAACATTGTACTTCATTACGGATGCAGCTTTATTTAAAATCACTTGGCCACTTTTTAAATGAAACAATATTGTAAAACACTCTCCTGAAAACTTAACAAAATGAGATACAATTTTCTTCATATGAGGTATCGGTATAACTACCAATATTTAATCCTATATCCTAGTAGTCTTCTGAATCCAATAATTAGACTTCATGTATATTCTTTGGGGTGTGATGGAGAGGGTGTAGTCCCTCATCCACCAACGCAAAGGGAGGATCCTCCAACCAGACGGGAGTTGTGTCTGGTGGGCTACCGCCCCGAAAATTGTTGTCGGGTTCTTGTATATTAGTTAAATCTTTGCATAACTTTGATATCGCGATGTAGGTACGTCAATTTTCTCTAGTTTTGTATGTCACGAGATAGATGCCGCCACAAACTAGAAAATTTTCGAGAGAATACAAAAAAAAATTGTATTACTAAATAAATACATGATATTTTCAAACTTGTTTGCGTAGAATAACTTTATAGACTTTTTATGTCTTCTGAACTTTTTTAACATCATCAGGAATTAAACTACCCAAGAAGCTCTAAGTCCTACTAATATTATAATTGCGAACTTATGAAGATGAATGTATGTCTAAGATTTTATTTTTTTGTGTTACCCACATTAGGAATTCTAAACATTTTTGAATATCATATCAAAAATTGACCGCTCCAGCGGGGTTCGAACCCGCGCCTCCGACATACCGTGTCGGCGCTCTAGCCAATTAAGCTATGGAACGATGCACCCGCTCGAGCGAAATTTTCGATATGATAATTTTTAATTTCGGTTTAAGCGAACCGTGGCGCCATCTATAGTGAGCTCTTTACAGAAACCCGTAACTATTCAAAGTTTCATATTACAATGAAAATCTTTGACAGGAGACGACACCGTGCTATTTTTAATATCTAAGATTTTATTTTTTTGTGTTACCCACATTAGGAATTCTAAACATTTTTGAATATCATATCAAAAATTGACCGCTCCAGCGGGGTTCGAACCCGCGCCTCCGACATACCGTGTCGGCGCTCTAGCCAATTAAGCTATGGAACGATGCACCCGCTCGAGCGAAATTCTCGATATGATAATTTTTAATTTCGGTTTAAGCGAACCGTGGCGCCGTCTATAGTGAGCTCTTTACAGAAACCCGTAACTATTCAAAGTTTCATATTACAATGAAAATCTTTGACAGGAGACGACACCGTGCTATTTTTAATATCTAAGATTTTATTTTTTTTGTGTTACCCACATTAGGAATTCTAAACATTTTTGAATATCATATCAAAAATTGACCGCTCCAGCGGGGTTCGAACCCGCGCCTCCGACATACCGTGTCGGCGCTCTAGCCAATTAAGCTATGGAACGATGCACCCGCTCGAGCGAAATTTTCGATATGATAATTTTTAATTTCGGTTTAAGCGAACCGTGGCGCCGTCTATAGTGAGCTCTTTACAGAAACCCGTAACTATTCAAAGTTTCATATTACAATGAAAATCTTTGACAGGAGACGACACCGTGCTATTTTTAATATCTAAGATTTTATTTTTTTGTGTTACCCACATTAGGAATTCTAAACATTTTTGAATATCATATCAAAAATTGACCGCTCCAGCGGGGTTCGAACCCGCGCCTCCGACATACCGTGTCGGCGCTCTAGCCAATTAAGCTATGGAACGATGCACCCGCTCGAGCGAAATTTTCGATATGATAATTTTTAATTTCGGTTTAAGCGAACCGTGGCGCCGTCTATAGTGAGCTCTTTACAGAAACCCGTAACTATTCAAAGTTTCATATTACAATGAAAATCTTTGACAGGAGACGCCACCGTGCTATTTTTAATATCTAAGATTTTATTTTTTTGTGTTACCCACATTAGGAATTCTAAACATTTTTGAATATCATATCAAAAATTGACCGCTCCAGCGGGGTTCGAACCCGCGCCTCCGACATACCGTGTCGGCGCTCTAGCCAATTAAGCTATGGAACGATGCACCCGCTCGAGCGAAATTTTCGATATGATAATTTTTAATTTCGGTTTAAGCGAACCGTGGCGCCGTCTATAGTGAGCTCTTTACAGAAACCCGTAACTATTCAAAGTTTCATATTACAATGAAAATCTTTGACAGGAGACGACACCGTGCTATTTTTAATATCTAAGATTTTATTTTTTTGTGTTACCCACATTAGGAATTCTAAACATTTTTGAATATCATATCAAAAATTGACCGCTCCAGCGGGGTTCGAACCCGCGCCTCCGACATACCGTGTCGGCGCTCTAGCCAATTAAGCTATGGAACGATGCACCCGCTCGAGCGAAATTTTCGATATGATAATTTTTAATTTCGGTTTAAGCGAACCGTGGCGCCGTCTATAGTGAGCTCTTTACAGAAACCCGTAACTATTCAAAGTTTCATATTACAATGAAAATCTTTGACAGGAGACGACACCGTGCTATTTTTAATATCTAAGATTTTATTTTTTTGTGTTACCCACATTAGGAATTCTAAACATTTTTGAATATCATATCAAAAATTGACCGCTCCAGCGGGGTTCGAACCCGCGCCTCCGACATACCGTGTCGGCGCTCTAGCCAATTAAGCTATGGAACGATGCACCCGCTCGAGCGAAATTTTCGATATGATAATTTTTAATTTCGGTTTAAGCGAACCGTGGCGCCGTCTATAGTGAGCTCTTTACAGAAACCCGTAACTATTCAAAGTTTCATATTACAATGAAAATCTTTGACAGGAGACGACACCGTGCTATTTTTAATATCTAAGATTTTATTTTTTTGTGTTACCCACATTAGGAATTCTAAACATTTTTGAATATCATATCAAAAATTGACCGCTCCAGCGGGGTTCGAACCCGCGCCTCCAACATACCGTGTCGGCGCTCTAGCCAATTAAGCTATGGAACGATGCACCCGCTCGAGCGAAATTTTCGATATGATAATTTTTAATTTCGGTTTAAGCGAACCGTGGCGCCACGGTCGAGCGCGTTTGTAAAAATAGCACGGTGTCGTCTCCTGTCAAAGATTTTCATTGTAATATGAAACTTTGAATAGTTACGGGTTTCTGTAAAGAGCTCACTATAGACGGCGCCACGGTTCGCTTAAACCGAAATTAAAAATTATCATATCGAAAATTTCGCTCGAGCGGGTGCATCGTTCCATAGCTTAATTGGCTAGAGCGCCGACACGGTATGTCGGAGGCGCGGGTTCGAACCCCGCTGGAGCGGTCAATTTTTGATATGATATTCAAAAATGTTTAGAATTCCTAATGTGGGTAACACAAAAAAATAAAATCTTAGATATTAAAAATAGCACGGTGTCGTCTCCTGTCAAAGATTTTCATTGTAATATGAAACTTTGAATAGTTACGGGTTTCTGTAAAGAGCTCACTATAGACGGCGCCACGGTTCGCTTAAACCGAAATTAAAAATTATCATATCGAAAATTTCGCTCGAGCGGGTGCATCGTTCCATAGCTTAATTGGCTAGAGCGCCGACACGGTATGTCGGAGGCGCGGGTTCGAACCCCGCTGGAGCGGTCAATTTTTGATATGATATTCAAAAATGTTTAGAATTCCTAATGTGGGTAACACAAAAAAATAAAATCTTAGATATTAAAAATAGCACGGTGTCGTCTCCTGTCAAAGATTTTCATTGTAATATGAAACTTTGAATAGTTACGGGTTTCTGTAAAGAGCTCACTATAGACGGCGCCACGGTTCGCTTAAACCGAAATTAAAAATTATCATATCGAAAATTTCGCTCGAGCGGGTGCATCGTTCCATAGCTTAATTGGCTAGAGCGCCGACACGGTATGTCGGAGGCGCGGGTTCGAACCTCGCTGGAGCGGTCAATTTTTGATATGATATTCAAAAATGTTTAGAATTCCTAATGTGGGTAACACAAAAAAAATAAAATCTTAGATATTAAAAATAGCACGGTGTCGTCTCCTGTCAAAGATTTTCATTGTAATATGAAACTTTGAATAGTTACGGGTTTCTGTAAAGAGCTCACTATAGACGGCGCCACGGTTCGCTTAAACCGAAATTAAAAATTATCATATCGAAAATTTCGCTCGAGCGGGTGCATCGTTCCATAGCTTAATTGGCTAGAGCGCCGACACGGTATGTCGGAGGCGCGGGTTCGAACCCCGCTGGAGCGGTCAATTTTTGATATGATATTCAAAAATGTTTATGAATGTATGTATTTATATTTGTTACTCTTTCTCGCAAAAACTACTGGACCGATTTTAATCAAACATATTACGTAGATAGGTGGAGATTCAGAATAACACATAGGTAATATTTTTTATCCCGATATTCTGGATCCTTTAATCCACCAATGTGTGTGACGCGTTCTCTTCGGCACATTCTACAATATAGAGCTATAGTTGTCTGCCTGTGCATTCCACTGCTGCGCATAGGCCTCTTTCTTTATTAGGAGAAGGATTTGAGCTTAATCAAGCACGCTGCTCTACTGCGGGTCGGCCGATATATTCCCTACTATGAGTAACGATCACTAACAGGTACCTATTTACGACATTAACCGGGACCGACAGGGTAGAACTCTAGTACAAATACAAATATCCATCTCGACCAGGAATCGAACGTGTAAATCGTCTGTGTTTTATGTGCCTATATGCACTACCCCAGAGCGGTTATTGTTTGTTTATAAGTGTAGTAAATTGTTGTATTTAGGGCGACGTGGTAAAAAAAAACTTCAACTATCATGATATTCGATTGAATAATTTGCTTATTATTTCTAATGTAATCTGCAGAACTGAGCATACATACACTGACACCAAGAAATATCTATTTTTCTGGTAAGTCAATGAGATGACTCTATCGCATCATCTCTATAAAGTTTGATAAGATATGGTCGTCCGTTAATAATATGATCTTTTAAGCAATTTTTAACCGACTTCCAAAAAAGGAGGAGGTTCTCAATTCGACTGTATTTTTTTTTTTTTTTTTTTTTATGTATGTTACATCAGGACTTTTGACTGGGTGGAGCGATTTCAACAAATTTTCTTTTAATCGAAAGGTGGTGTGTGCTAATTGGTCCCATTTAAATTTATTTGAGATCTAACAACTACTTTTCGAGCTATATCTAATAATGCGTTTTTACTTGACGCTTTTTTCGTCGACCTACGTTGTATTATACCACATAACTTTCTACTGGATGTACCGATTTTGATAATTCTTTTTTTGTTGGAAAGGAGATATCCCAAGTTTAGTACCATGATAAGGAAACCAGGATCTGATGATGGGATCCCAGAGAAATCGAGGGAACTTCTTGAAAATCCGCAATAACTTTTTACTGGGTGTACCGATTTTAATAATTTTTAATTTAATCGAAAGCTGATGTTTGTCATGTGGTCACATATAAATTTTATCGAGATCTGATAACTACTTTTTGAGTAATCTTTCATAACGCGTAGTTACTTGACTATTTTTTCGTCGATCTACGTTATATTACTTGTCGATGTAATTGAAGTCGGTTTTTTTTTCGTTTGTCTGCAAACACAATTATTTAAGCCCTACTATGGTGATATGTGGTGAATTTTTAAACTACTCCCTCCCTGATACGCAAATATTACTTGTATTTTTTTTAATGATAAAAATCTAATATGATTTTAGAAAATTAAGCATCGTGATATA